>NC_053130.1:9373175-9673175 GCF_010015445.1 Perca fluviatilis | reverse complement strand
CAAATTTAGAAGTTCATGATGGCTGACTCATGGTTAGCTGCTTTGCTTTCAGGGTCCTGCTATTGTACATTCTGGCTCATTGTCACACTCACTGTCATGGCTAACTGGGACATTTGAATTGAACAGATATTACATACATATTATTAGTAACACGTTTGCTTTTGTCTACTAAAAAAGGTGTTTTTCTCTAAGAGCACTGGTCCACCAGGTAAAAAAGTGATGCTTTTACAGTATTTAGAGCTGTTTAATTACTCATCCTCATTTTAGAGCTAAAAAGGGCCAGTTCCAAAATAAACACACAATTACATTGATGTGAACCTGATCAGTTGCAAAGCTGCATTTCCAGGTCAACCTGCACCATCTATAGGCAAGAAAACAAATTCATGGCAACTTTTTTGTAGTGTAGGCTTCATAATTGACATATTAAGCATGTATGATGATTATTTCTTCAAATAGTGATACTTACCTGTAAGCTCCCTTCTCTAATGGTCAATGAAAGAGCTTAATGTTGTGCACAAGTTCATATCTTAAGAAAGTATAATATAAAAAGAATAATTCAAATGTTGGTGCTTTATAACCACAAGCTGATTTTGTTTTACTGTTGAATATTTAATATCCACTAAAGGATAGTGTGACACGATAATGTTCCCTCTTTCTTTTATTTGAGCTAACAGATTCTTGCTTGCAGGTGGCAGAAGTTGGCATTTCTAACAAGGACCAAACAGCTGGTCCTTGTGAAGAATCTGCAGCCTGCTGAATGTGAGTGAGTGTTTAAAATGATTTAAATGTTTTATAAGTGGGGCTTAAAAAAAAAAACAACCTACAGAATCAAATTAAGTGTTAACGGTGAAAGACTGGAACTTTTAATCAATTCATCTGCTCATACCTAGAATGATAATAGCCTATTTATAACAACATGTATGTCCAAGTCAAGTCCATTTTAATTTGTATAGCTAATTTTAATAACCCAGTGATACAAGGAAAAGGAACCAGCTGAGCAACATAATACATTTTCAGTGTGGACCTTTATTGAACAATTTTAATGTCTCTTGATTGTCACATTGATCTCTTAACAAAGCAGTTCTGTTCAATGCATAGAAAAAATTGTCATAAAGAAAAACCTTGAATGTTTTGTAATGAAACAAAATAAGTAACAGCTTAAGGTGTTTTCTCCTGAGTATATAATGCACAATATAATAATTTCTGGTTATGGCTTAAGACTTTAAGACAACTGGTAGACAGTTGTACTGAAGAAACAGGTGTCGGCGCCGGTTAAGGGGTGAAATAGTCAAATTTAGGAATAGCACTCATGTTTAGAGTGCTTTTCTCCCACAATGAAAGACAAATGGGGAACCATCTGTCAATATCAAACTTTAAACACTTCAAAAGAGGCTCTATATTAGCTTTGCACAGATTTGAAAGTTGGGGTACAAATAATGCACCTTGGGAAAAAAGGGAAACAAAAGGAGTTTGTTCTATGAAAAAGATTTGGGAAACTGGAGGTAGAGCAGAGCTGTTTACAGTATGGGGATGTATTGTATTAAACTATGCCCTCTAGTGGACACATTTGTGACCACATCTTCATTAACAAAAGGTCTAATCTGCATAGTCACATTTAATCTAAACTGACTCAAAACACATGTAATCTAAGGACCTTATCCTCCTGTGTCATCCTGGTGTGGGCAAGCGTTACTATACTCTTACCATTACAAAGACTAAAATCTGCAGTACTGTTTTGTTGATAAATGGCGTCCACAGCATTGTCAAATGCTTTCCCTCAGTATAAAGGCCAGGGGCAGGATTTTGTATATATATAAATTTATATAAATTTATATAAATTTACATTTATATTTGGAAATGATGAGAGGAAAAATTGCTTAGCTAAATGGCATATACATGTACAGCATTTATATGGCAGTTGTAAATGTAAAACAACCTCCGTTTGTATCTTAAACTTGTATGTATTACACTTTCTAATTGATCAGTCTGTGTGTGATAGAGTGGTGTTCATACAGCTGTGCCACGGTTTATCTCCAGCTGTACCAGTTTGGGATTTTTCCCCGGTGTCTCATGTTCACCGTTGTTTTGGTTTTCTGGTGTTTTCTCACCTCCCTTCTCTTTCTTCTCATCACTGCTCCTGTTGGAAAGAAAGCACGGAGGTCAGTTTGATTCTTCCGTGTCAACGTGTCCATGTACTTCCCTCGTTTCACAATCAGTCAAAACAGCTAGAGTATCAAGCCATTCCTGTGCTCATTTCCATTCATACTTCTTCTTGAAGAGTTTCTTGAACGAGCTCCTGAAGCCTCCTTTGTCCTGCTTCCGACTCCTCTCGCTTAATGGGGTGTGGTTATTCTCCTCTGTCCCGCCTCTCCATTTTGACTCATCCCCCCATGATTGGAACCCAGAGTCCTGGTGGGGTTAAGCACAACAATAGATTTATTTCAATTATGGTTTGATTACATTTGGTACCATTCATTCTGTGCTCAACGTTCATCTGACACCATATGTTGGGACTGGGACGGACATCTTTCAGGTAAAGACATATTGATTTGTTGCCATATTTGCTGAAACCCACAATGCTGAGCAGTCCATGAAGATCGTCACTGTGCTTGTCGATATCCAGTCTGTTCCCCAAGGGGCTGTGGACCTTACGGGATGGGGTGGGACACCCCTTGCTGCCCTTACTGCCCTGGCGCTCCAGCTTGGCATGGCTGCCCAGTCCCAACCTTTGGGGGTGGTCTGATAGAGGACTACCATCAAGACAACTCACTGTGTTGTCCATCTGCAGACCGTTCAGTGACTAGACAGCAGAGAAAAGATACTTGATTTTTACACATTTAAGAAGCATTACTGTAGAATCTTTCTCGACGTACATAAGCACATACATGCTCACCTTGCTTTTACGCTGGCTGGCCTGAAGAGGACGATGCTGATTGCGGCGCATCATTACAGCTTCATCCGGAGATACACATCCTCGCTTGGGCAGTTTGTAACCATTCCCATGGCTTCCACCATTGCCAAAGACATCTCGGGTTGTTGACACATTGGCTGCCATTGCGTGATGTGACGCTGAAGGGGCTTTGGGGCACCTCACAAAAGCAATGTCAATAGAGGAATCTGAAGAGGCAGAGGAGCAGCGGTCAAACATGGAGACATCATGAAGGGAACTTCTGTCCTCTTCATAGAGGCTCTCCATCCCTGGAGGGTCTGGAGGGAGAAGGAACTCTCCGAGGGCATCGGCCAAAGCGGAGCCCGGTTGAACCTGACGGAAGTCTGCAGGTCTGGAGGGCAGATGATGCTGGCATGACATGGACCTCTCAGATGCTTCACTCTCTGGGATACTGCCAAGACCTGAAAGCCAAAGGTTGGTTCACTGGTTGACCGATGGAGCAATTGCCCCAAAACATGGGTTAGGGTTAAGAGTTGCATGTCGGTTTCTGCCGAATCCGTATATAGGGATACATAAAGCGACATGAAAAACCTAAACAAAATAATTACAAACAGGTCTACAAAGCCCAGGGTGCCAAGATGCTGAGTGTACCCTGTCTTGTTGACCCAAGACATTGAGGCCTGTGTCTTGGACTTAAGGGTTTGCCAGAAAATGTCTGATTTCACTGGGAGTTAGACTTTGGCATAAGACTTTTTAAAAGTCTAGTCTTCTCCTATTTCTTGTCACTCGGCAACACAATGTAATGACTTGGCAGGTCTTACATTACCAGGGTAGACCAGGGTTAAACCTGTGTTGGCAAGCAGTCACCCTGTTGTGTTCTTAAGCAAGAGACATAATTCATACCAACTCCAGTTATGCTACTCAAAAGGTTCAGTATGCTTGAGAAGAAGTGTTGTCTGAACACGTCTAAAGGTATGTGTTTTGCCTGTCCCAAATGGCCATATTTGGTTGATAGACGAAAAGCCTGTAGTCATAGAGAGACACAATAAATCAGCTGCGTGAAGTGGGCATGTGTGTCCGATTGTGAGTTTCACAATGATAAAACAGATGTGTGTCAGAAGTTGTTCGACAATCTGACAAGCACTTCATTTGAATCACAAGCCTACCAAAACACACCCAGCATGCCTGGAAAGATACATATATAATTCGAAGTTTCTGTGACTGCAGACCTGTTGGTTTGTGGCTCCGTGAGTCCAGCTCGGGGCTGAAGAATTGGAGCTGGGAGGGCCACTCTGTGTCGTAACAATGAGTTTCGGGTTCCTGGTCGCGATCCCAATCCTGGAAATGATGAGACTGGATCTGCTCCAGGAGACGCTGCTTGCTCCGCTTCACCTGGTTGACATGTTCTCTTTGAGGGATGGATGGATGGATGGATGGATGGATGGATGGATGGATGGATAGATAGATAGCACTTTATTGTCCATGTACACGGAAATTTGTCTTGCAATACAAGCTCCAACAATCACCACACAACCTAAAAACAAAAGCTAAAAACAGAGACATCAATAAAACATAGATACTTAATTAATATGAAGGGGGGCCCTGCCCTGGAAGAGTGGTCTTAAATGGCCATAAATATATAGATAAAAGTAAAAATAGGGGGGGAACTATCACTTCTTTGCTTTCCTGTGTTGATTCAGCAGAGATATTGACAGAGGAACAAATGAGTGTTTATATGTGTTCTTTCTGCAGTCGATTCAGATGATTCATATAAGAGGATTCCTCAACCTTTTTTATGGCAAAACACTGATAAACCCACTGTATGCTACCTGCCCAGCAACAAATAGGAAGGTAGTTAAGAATGTGAAAATACTCACAACGTGGCACTGTTGCAAGGGTACGGTGAGCCAATGTTGTTAGCTGGAATCCCACTTTCTACTGTCTTTAACAGCTGTTTCATGGTAGACCTGCAGCGCAGATCCCCTTATTTGGTTAGGTTCAAATAGTGGGAATATGTCTTGTTTAATCTCTTAACATGTTATGCTATTTTTTTGTAGAGTGGTAATACTGACCTCTTCACCTCTTTGCGGTTGTGCAACAGAAGCTCCTGGTTGTGCTGGAGGAGGTGGTGGTACTGAGCCGTGAAGGACCTGAACTGCTGGATGCACACCAGCAGTAGGTAGTAGTCTGGGTGCTCTGCGTGTGTCTGCCTTAGCAACCTCTGCACATACACAGATATACAATGTACTTATTTAAGTTCACACATCTTTGAGCAGAAGTTGTCTTCAGATTCATCAGCATCAATGAGATATTACACATAGTTTTCTGTTTCCACTCCATGATCATGTTTCTTTCTTCATGCATCAATATTTGTTGTTCAATTATAATTATTATTATTATAAGTGCATGGCATTTTTGTTACATGTATGAAAAGTGCTTTATGATGTTTGAGTTTAAAGGTCCCATGGCATGAAAATTTCACTTTATGAGGTTTTTTAACATTAGTATGCGTTCCCCCAGCCTGCCTATGGTCCCCCAGTGGTTAGAAATGGCAATAGGTGTAAACCGAGCCCTGGGTATCCTGCTCTGCCTTTGAGAAAATGAAAGCTCAGATGGGCCGATCTGGAATCTTCTCCTTTTGAGGTCATAAGGAGCAAGGTTACCTCCCCTTTCTCTGCTTTGCCCGCCCAGAGAATTTGGCCCACCCATGAGAGAGAGACATCATGGCTTTCAAATGACCAAAGTGGCAGTTGGTCAAGGCCACACCCCCACCCTCCACCTTGCCCCCCCCCCTCTCCTCCTCAATAGCTACAGACACAGAAATGGCACATACTAAGGAAAGGTCATTGTGGGACTGGCTCTAGTGGCTGTAATTCTGCACCAAGGCTGAATTTCAGGAAAGAGACTTCAGATACAGTATTAGGGGACCACTAAGGTCTATATAAAAGAGACTTCAGATACAGTATTAGGGGACCACTAAGGTCTATATAAAAGCATCCAAAGAGCACCATGTCATGGGACCTTTAAATTGACAGTGTATGGCATTTTAAAGTTTGCCTTAACCCAACCTGTAGCAGGAGCAGGTACTCGGGGATCCTCTGAACCGGCTGAAGGAGCAGAGTGTGGAGGGAGGGTTTAGATTCATCACCTGTTATTTCACTCTGATAGAAGCACCGTGTAACCAGTCAGGATGGAAGAACAAAACCAGTTAGTACGGCAGGTATAAGCAATGTGTCTTTATTCAGCTGTATCTGTAGCTATGGTACACAAAAAGGGCTTGATATTAACTTTTTGGGTTACCAGCCAAAGTGGCTTCTACATATTTAAGTTACAGCCACTCAAGCATTTCTGTGTTAGTGGTTTTGGAATAACCGGGATGCTGGTGTTTGTATTTTAAGTTTCAACATATTCTGAATTACCATACTGTCATGTAACTTTTAGAAATATTATGCTTTCTATCCATCGATCCATCTTTTCATCCCTTTACTGTCCTATCCTTTTCATGTCATATCATAGCCTATCACATCACTTCCTGCCCAGATCTCATCATGTCTCCTTTTGTGTTACCTCCAGGAAGGCAGAAGATTTCATTGAGGTGGAGGAAAGCATGGTGACGACTGACAGACATTCTGGAAGCTCCTTCAGGTAGGACACATAAAAGTCCAAGAAGTCACTCTGTAGGAGGACAGAAAGAAGAAGTAGAGAGAGATGTTAGGCTAAATTTCTAAAGTTCCTACCAATTACTTAATTTCCTCCCATTCACTCAGAGCCAATTAGCCACACATTGGCTTTAATAGAATAGACTCATCAGCTTCAGTGTATGTGTCTGCTTTTGGTTTTCAGAAGGGGTTTGAATGCCACTAGCACCCTCCTAATATTAAAATTTTTCTTTTAACTTTCCACACATCCCTGGAACAATTAGATTTTTAAACTTCTGACATTTGTGGCAAATTGAATTCCCAATTTTATCTGAAAGGAGATCCCCTTAAATGAAAATGGAAATCCTGAAGTGCACTCAAATGTTTTTTTTTTTATAGAAATAACCTTTTATATATAAAAATCGTAACATTACCATCACCATTCACTGTCGATAGAATACCAGTGTTTGTGTGTGTGTGTGTGTGTGGGGGGGGGTCAATCTTTCAAATAATTGTAATTTGTCTAATTTTAGCTAAGGATTAGTATCAATAATTGTGTACAATGGTAACAAGAATCACAGTTGTTTCTGTACTACATCTGTTCTCCAACTTTCAACATGGCTCTGCTGGAATTTGACATTTCTTGTAATGTCCGTCATGGCTGCCAAAGTGATTCAGATTCATTATAAACAGCCAGTCACAAGACCAAAACGTTTGACCCCTCCATATTAAAGCAACTGGAAACAGCACTGTGCATTGTGAGTTTTGTCATTTTGGAGAATGTGGTTTGGGGTAGTTGTGTTGTATAGAATTGCATTATACCAAACGATTCCTTAATATACTTTGTCAACAGTGGTTAAATTATTTCAAAAAGAAGTAAACAAGTGCAAAGAAGTGAAGCTATCTGTTGCACAAGCTGCTCAGCCAGCAACCCGAGCTAGCACAAGCATCTTTATGGGCTACTGTCTTGTAAAGCAACTTCATTTTGACCTTACAAATTGTTCAAACAAATGGTGAAAGTTGGTAAAATACACATAAAAATTACTCTCTATATTCAAAATTTGCATTTGTGGTTTACCTCTTTGCTGGTAAGCCTCATAAACACATCTCCCATGATGCCTTGCCACTGGCTCTTGAGCACACGCTCCTGGAGAGTATGGAGGAGCTCAAGGTGCTGCTGGATCAGAAACCTCAGAGTGCTGGGAAACGGACTAAAGACGGCGAGAAAGAGAGAAGAGGGTACACAGAGAAAACTTTCTTTGTTGCAACAACAAAGAACAAGAGATGGCGCAAAATGATAAAATAAGAATGAAACCTGTTCTTGTCTTACAGAAAAATTACGTGCAAAGCCAACACGTGAAAATGGCTTTAATGCACGTTTTTGTAATATTTCATTTTTTTCTTCAGAATGTGAATATTGTTTCAGCTCCCAGAACCGACCCATATACATGGGAAATTGCAAACATACTTCATGTTTGACCTTTTATGTAATCTACTGAGCTTGTGTAGTATTGTGTATAGTATAAGTATTGTGCCATCTTATGTGGCAGACATCTGGCAGCAGGTAAATCAGATTAAAACAAATGCAATCATTAGGACCCAGTTCAGCATTTGCACCTTTTCATTGGCGCTTTTGGTCATTGGGAACACGTGTGCTGAAGCTGAAGCACTGATTACATTAGCAAGCTGTGTAGAGTCTTTTCTAAAAGAGTATCCTCTCTGTCTCACTGGTGTTTATAACCTGATTTTATTTAATTAGTTTATTTCCTGTTATCCCCTCACTGTAAACTCTGAAATTAGATCGGTAGCCACTCCTGGAATAACTGTGTGAGTGTTGTGTGTGTGTGTGTTTATGTGGATTAGTTGATAGTGATAGACAAATATAGAAATCACTGTAATATGTGATATTTATTAAGTTTATGGCTCATAATATAGAGAGATCTTTTCGACATCAGATAAGGTTGCTGATGTCTGGGTCAGTCTGCGTTTCCAAAGGTCTTATATGTACTTATAGTTTAACTGAGACCTGTCTACAGAGAAAAAGTATGAAATTACCTCCATTTTTATTATTGGTTCATTACATTTAGGTGTGTTTTGGATGTCCAAGTAAGATTTTGAGAAATTGACCCTTTTTGTCAAACTGAATTTGGTTGTCTTTGTGTGTCTGCACTGCAGGCTTACCGTTTGTCTTTGGAGGTGAGAGCTTCTGATCCATTAAAGGAGATGTTAGCCTTCAGTAACAGAGACAGGTGGGACACGTAAATTCTCTCTGACTCCAGCAACTCGAGAGCGACTCTCTGTCTTTTACCTGCACACACACAGAGACATAATATAAGACTAAAACTATGTTGTTGTTAACTAAAACTATATTTCTTTGCCATATGTACTTAAACATCTGTTCAAGTCAAGGGAAAAGTTTGACATTTTGGAAAATACACTTCATCTGACTTATATCTGTCCATTCAATTTGAGGCTGGAGCCAGGAGACAGTTAGCTTAGCTTAGCTTAGCATAAAGACTGGAAATAGAGGAAAACAGCTAGCCTGGCTCTGTCCAAAGATAAGACAATCCACCTACCAGTGGCTCTAAAGTTAATTAAATAACACATAGCTTGTGTGTTTAATCCGTACAAAAACAAAGATGAAAAAAAATGACAGTTTGTGCTGTTATGGTTATAAGGTGTTTCTCAATGTCAAGGAAGGATCCTTTTTTTTTTTTTTATTTCTTAAGCGGGTGTAGTGACTTCCTGGAGCTTACTCTGGTTGCCTAGCAACCAGAGTAAGGTGACAAGAAAACTTCAAGAACAAGATATTATGTTAAGTATAAGAGAGTTAGATTTCCCCTTGTTTCCAGTCTGTATGCTAAGCTAAGCTAACTGGCTGCTGCCTGTAGCCTTACATTTAATGGACACACATGAGAGTGATATTGATCTTCTCGTCTGGTCGCTGGGTGAATTTATTTAATGAATGGACATGTATTGTGTGTGTAGTGGCATTACTGAGCAAAGTGAGTAGTAGTAGTGACTCGTGGTGGTAATGGAAGTGCAGTGGTAGTATTATCATTAGTTGCATTAACACATATATTTCTTACTGTTTTCAGTTTGGCTGTTGGCGGTCTCTGTGTCGTCTCTGCTGTTCTTCCTCTCTCCCCACGCTGGACAACCTCTCTGCTGCTGCTGAGCCTCCTGTTCAGAGGTAGAGGCTGCAACACACACACACATATATGCATAAATGTGAGTGAATGGCTTTTATATATCTGCTGTTTAATTTTCTTCACTTACGCTTCTTCCCTTCTAGCTTAGTGGATAGACGTGAATGACATTCACACATAGACTCACTCTGTGTGGATGTGGTGCTCCTCTGTGGTGAGCTGCTATTTGGCAGACTGGAAAAGAAGTGTTGAATAACACTGAGGTCTGGCTGGCTGGGAGCCAAGTAAAAGAAGATAAAAACAACTTATTTAACAAGTTACAAAACATAGTTCAGCTCAACGGCACTTTGATGTCATTAGTAGGCATTCTAGAGGTCTACACGTATGTGCATATACATAATCAAAACCGCAAATAAGTGAGAAGAGTGCAATAGTGTGGCATTAAATATGATTCTAATGTATTTTTGTGGATGAAACAAATTTGTGTATATCTACAGAACATCCCTTTTTACGTATGCTCATATGTTGCCCTACCTTTGTGGAACAGAGATGATATCTCTGGTGTTTTCCGACTGAAACAGTTCTATCCTCTTCTGCACCTCCCTCTGTCTGCTCGACACATCCTTTATGTGGAGCAGTGCCACATTGAGCTCATCCTGCAAGCAGATTATACCACAGAACTGCATTAGTGTCAAGACTGAAAGTGCTATTGCTATATTTTACACTGTGAGCTGCCAGGTAGGATTTGGAGGGAAATCTGCTGGGAGCTGAGCACACCAATAAAGAAGATAGCATTTTTCTTACAGACCAACTAGAGTTAAAGCACTATTACTAAAGCAGGTGGAAAAATCTCTTTCAACACGGAGAACTTCTTAAGTAAAGCCACAGACACAAAAAAGCATTAAAATTTTTTTAGGATTTATGGGAAATGTATTCTAAGTGTCACTAAAACTAAAGAAAATAGTTCTGTGCACCATCTGAGGTGTGGTAATCATGGCAAATATGAAACAACGTACACATATACACATTTATTATACTGTTGCTGGCATGTGCGTGTATGTTCAACTTTAACAATCTTCCATTATATTCCACATAGCCATCAAAAAGAATATACCATGATGCATCGTGTGAAAGTAAAAAAACTCATGATGTTATGAATGAATCACCTTTTTGTGGGTTTATGAAGTTGGTGTGTTTGTGTCTGTGCAGATAAATGTAATGAACAGGAAATGGTAAATTCCACAAATCCTACAACATAGAAGATGTACATGCCTGTCAGTATTTCTGAAGTAGTCTGAAAGAGTTGCCTTCCTATCTAATAAATGAAATTAGTTTACAGTTCCAGTCAGATGTTCTGAATTATGTTACAGCGGCCTCTCCATCTCACCAAGAATAGACTCTGTGTGTGCGCGTTTTTCACTGTGTAGTGGTATCTCCAGCACCTTGAAAGTGTTTAGCAAGTTCTTGAGGCCCATGATCTTATCATCCACGTCAGTCTGATAGGCCTGGAGCTTCTCCTCCAGGCCGTGGTCCCTCTGACGCAGCTCGCACAGCTCCGTCAAAGCAGCATGGAGCCCCTCGCGCAGTTCAGCCACCAAGCCCTGCAGCTGCACCACAAGAAGCAAAGGAATACGTCATGTTTTTAGTGGTGTGTTTTATGTTGTCGAAGTATTTACTTGAGTTATTTTAAATTCCCTCATTTTCTTCATTTGTCTCGTTATTTTAAGGCCACGAGTCTTACAATGTATCTATGAATTGTTGTTGAATTCTACTATTCTTATTCTTTATTTTATAAAGGACAACACACATTAATTCACATTTCTGTAAATGTGCCAGTGTTAGCCAGCCGGCTAATTTTCAACTGTAGTCCTTTGGCCAGATGATTTTAGACCAGAGCAACAGGAAACAGCAAGACATTAGTACAGGTTAAACTATACAGACAGAAGTCAACAAGACACCATACAGACAGGTAGAGCAACAAATAAGCCATGCAGAGCTACAGGAAGCAGCAAGACATTAGCACAGTTACACATCAACAGTTCAGTATAAGAAGCCATGCAAGCATCAAAACACAGCCAAGCAACACAGACCCGAGCCATCTTCTTGCACCGTTCAACCATGCAAAGCAGTAACAAGCAGTAATAAAAAGATGAAATAGGCTACATCACTCATGAGGGAGGCGTTAATACAGCACAGGTTAATAATATGGTAAAATAATTCAAATACAAGTACATTTTTCATACATACCCAAGAAATGCACTATCAGGACTCCACTACGGGATGTTTACTCGCTTTTTAGAAATGTTTCTGTTTCTCTGTTATTTAGATTTTTTTGTGCTGTTTATATTTCATCAGCTATTTTGATTTCAGTATTCTACGGGAAGTTGTTTTCAGTGTTTGAGTGTGTTTTGTTCTCTTAACATCCACTTTTCTTTTCTGTCTTTTAGGTCTCCGAGTCTTGTTTTTCCATCAGTTTCTATCTTCATTTGGGTCTTTTCAGACTTCTTTTATAGTAGAGAACATTTTCTTTCAGCAGCCTACATTCATCCCTTCATCATCATCATTATGCCTTACATAATTATTCCTTCTTTTTATTAAACAAATGTTTACATCCTTTCTTAATTATATTCTTTAAGTAGTGGATTCTTTATCAGCTTCCCCTTTTCTCTGCAGTTTTTCATTCATAGCTGATTGAATTCATTCAGCAGGCATAACTGAATCAGCTCATGGGAACATAACATGGGTTGAAGCAGCTCTCTCTCTCTCTCGTACAGTCTTTCCACCTCTCTCTTGCTCGCTCGCTCTCTCTCGGTCATGTGAAAGGCATCAGGCAGCCCGATGAATAGATGATCTGTCTGTTTGCCTTCTGCTCTCTTTCCTTTCTGATGCTATCAGTAGTCAACATGCTACGTCTTTATACGTTGGGTTGCAGATCTAAAGAGCCATTACAGTATGGATGTCTCATAAATCTTGATTAATTATATAAGCTGCAAGTTTAGCTAATGTGGTTGGTTCCTTTGAAGAAGTGAGTAAGAGTGTACACAAATTTAAACGTTTAAAAGTTGACTTTCCTGGCCTCAGTGAGACCCATTCAGAACTCCATTTGAAAACAATAATATTTCATGTTTTGCAGCTTTTGTGAGTTATGATTAATGTAGAAAAGGTTAAAATGCATAAAGGTTTAGACCTGTGCTCCTGACAGATTAAGGGAAGCCTTCAATGACAAGAGAGGCATGGCAAAGTATTACCAGCCTTCAGTCAAAGTGGTAGCTGGTAACTTTGTCAACTCTGCTGATTGGTCGATGAAATAATGACAGTCATTGGCCATGAAAAGGTTTCTAAAGTTGTGTAGAAAAGAAGACGTATTGATTACCTGAGCAATTTCTATGTTAGCTTCCTCCACATTTTCTTCTTTAACTAAAAGAAAGAAAAGAAAACTCAGTTAGGCACCGGCAGAGGCAACAGTTCACTTTGTGAAAGTGTTGATTGATTCCATCATATGATGACTTCATTCACAAGCACACTGAAAAGGAATGAATGGATGACACATTCATACCTTATGTGGAGAACATGTAAGGTCACTTTACGCTGGCTTGAGTGTCATCAGAGATGTAAACTTCCACTGTGAACAATACACCTTACTGCTGTCACAGGAAAACCTTATTCATTTCATTTAGTTTTGTATTTATTTATCAACACATTCATCAGAATTAAAGAATTATATACTCAGAACAGCTACCCTCCTCTAGTTTTCTGCTTCAGTAAAAACCTTGAATTTACTTAAAAGGCCCACTGTGTAGGAATTTCTCCCATCTAGCGTTGATCATATATCGCAATCAACTCTCTCGCACCACGCAGTTCAAAGTACGTATTACAGCTACGGTAGCCTTCACGCTTCAAAAAGCTGGTCTCTTGCTCTTTTCAATATCCTTTTTCTTTTTCTGGGCGAAGAAAGACTCCTGTTCCTGAAATTTGGATTTTGAATACGTGTGGTCCTCCATGTTTCCTTCTTCAAACTTGCCGGGGCCGGGAAGCTACGATACCCATTAGCAGCATTAGCAGCACCTGTGAGTTTATCAGGTGACAGCGAAAATGCGAAAGGCGGAGCAGTATGTCCTGTATGTCCCTTACTGGCTAACGTATTTCAAGATGGCGCATGAATATGGAGTGTCTACCACAGTTCATGCGAACGCAAATGTAAAATTTGAAGCCAAAAGGAATACTTGGAATTGTTGTTGGTGGTAAATATTCATGAAAAAGGACACGTTTGTGAACGGGTAACACCGATTTTGATAATGAACAACTAAACATGTTACACACTGGACCTTTAACCTTTGATTTTTCTTTAAATCCAACCTGTTGACTCTTACTACAGTATATATATTATAAAATGCTGTGTAAATGCTGGAAAACACTGTTGATGCAATGGACTCTTTTCTTTGCAGTAAATGCATTTATTTAAAAACTTACAATTACAAGGACATATGCTTTTTAACTCCCAGGAATACCTTTTACAAACTGTTGGTCCATGAGCCTTCTCAATTCTAGGAACATATAGGCATACTTTCAAACAACAACCAAAAACACTGTGAATCATATGAATCATTAGACACACAATTAAACAGAGTGACTATAAGAGAACGGTGTTCATATCGGTACTAAAAAGTCTCTGTGGTGAAGGGTGTGTGTCTG
This sequence comes from Perca fluviatilis, assembly GCF_010015445.1. NCBI lineage: Eukaryota > Metazoa > Chordata > Actinopteri > Perciformes > Percidae > Perca > Perca fluviatilis. The sequence continues at coordinate 9,658,806 of NC_053130.1, read as the reverse complement.
CATGTGATGTGTTTGAGGTAAAATAATTTGCACCAGGTTTCATGACAAAATTCTTATGCCACAGAAGTCTTGGTTAGAACAGTAAGGTTTAAGGGTGACTCAGCAGTCATGTGAATCGGCTACACATGCCTTTCCTTCTCAGAAAAGAGATTTATCAAACTACATGTAAAAACGAGCATCATTTTCTTTCACTCCTTTAAGTTGATCTTCCTGTGCCTCGTGGTATCTGTCAGTCTTTCCTATTCCTTGGAAATGGAACAGATCCAGGAAGTGTCTTCTGATGGAATCACTGATTAGTCGGTGCAGCAGAACTTTGAGGGACTGTTGTTCATGTTTACAAAATAATTGGAGTGCTGAAAGAAAGTGCTGCACAAGGAAATTCCTTTTTATGATGGCTTTTATGATGGCTTTTTCTTTTAAATGCAGTACAGTTTGGGACAGTTAACTGGTTGTATAAAAGCACAAAGCTTGTGTTTGTTGTCGAAATGTCACAGATCGAGGCTGATGTCAACATTGCAGAGGGTCATCTGAAATACGTACTAACATATATTATCATGCATAATTAACGAGGCCCGCAGGCACAATGTACCATATCTGTATTGAGTAACATTTCTTAACTGCGACAGAGCAAACAAAAGAATATACAGGGTCCAACAATGTAGTATTTCTGTCATAGGGAATGACAAATTTCCTCTCAAAAATTGGCCTAGTTGCTGCAGGCCAGAAAAAGTTGGCGTCAAGATGTCAACATTAAGCTATACTGTCCCAGAGTGACCTCAAGCATAAAGACAAAAGTGGTAACCACTGATAAACCATTGATTGGTCGGAGCACTGATAGGAAAACACATGATGTTCCTCACATTTCCTATTGTAAGTTTATTTAAATTAATGTACAAACGTCATTAAAGCTAATAGTATAACATTATGCTATGGCACATTGTACATGGAATCCAGTGAAAGCTATTGTGTGATGGGTTCGGGCACTCTTTAGTCTTTTCAAACGTTAAAAGTTTATTACAATGTTGAATTATTTCCTACTAAAGCTAAATCAGCCGGGCCAATATTATTAGTTGATATTTGCTTATTGCTAATGTATTATCAGTGGAGTTTTTGTAACTGTGAAATATTAATATTGTTATTGGCCCCAAAAATTCAGTGTTGGTCGGGTTCTATTTTTTACTGCTTGTTTTGCCAGACGGCTGCTGCTCTTCTGCTCCGTCTCTTAAAGTGAAAAGATGTGTTTTATGTAGAGATGGTCGTTATTATTATGTAAACGCTGGTATCGGTATCGGTATCGGGAAGTACTGGAGTTTATGCACCGATCCGATACCAAGTAATAAAGCCCTAAAGAAAATCTACGTTAAAGTAGTTTATTTATGTTCTTTTTCCATTACTGACTGTCAAACTGGATAATAAAAGAAAGTTCGGTGGCATTCATTGTTTGTGTTTGTTCATGTTTTACAAAGAGTTTAACCTGAGCCGGACAGACAACAAAGATAGAAATAATATCACATCCATACAGGGATAGTAGTATACAGTTGTTAAAACATAATAAAATATATGACACACTGGTATCGGATCGGTACTAGTTATCGGCCGATACGCAAGTTCAGGTATCGGAATCGGTATCGGGAAGCAAAAAATGGTATCGGACCATCTCTAGTTTTATGCTCTTTGCAGATGCAGATGTTATGATAATTAGCCTGGTAGCTTGTTGTATGAGGGACACTTGTTTTTTGTGTCAAAACATCTGCGATCAGATGGATTCTGTTGGGGTGTAGCATCATTCAACCAATGAAGCTTTATCGGGCTAAACCTGTTGCATTTCAAATAATCCACAGCCATTCAAGAAAAGAAAACCTGATTTAACTTCTTTCTTTCTTTGGGCTGTTTTTCGGACAAAACAAACTATTTGAAGACGTCACCTTGGTATCTGAGAAGTTCTGATGTTGACATTTTGTAAACTTAATGAATTGATTACTGAAAGATAGAATTAACAAAGTGGCAGTAAAAAACTAAAGTTTTTCAAAAGTTACAGCTCAAGTATTTTGAAGCCTGTTTTACCTTCTGACACACCTTCCGTCTGGTCTTCTGTTTCTGTTTTGCCATTCTCCATGTTTACGTATCCTGTCCGGTGTGGTCCAGTCTAGCTCACAGCTGTCCGGTTCTGAAGTCTTTATCCAGCTCAAGATGACTTCAGTCCGCTCCTCTAAATTGTTCTTCTCTTCTGAACAACCCTATCTCTTTGCTGTGATCACTCACTTTCTCTCTTCCAAAGCATGTGAGTCCTATGATTTCCCTTTCACACAAAAAGGCCCTTGTCTTTAGAGAGTATAGAGCGATAGAAGGGAAAGATCAGGAGGGGAGAGAGAGAGAGCGAGAGAGAGAGAAATTGTTCATCTGACAGCCACACACTGTCGCTAACTCATTCAATTTAAGGAGGCATGACTGGTTGTATGGATGGTTTACACAGCAGCACTAATCAGAATAAACTTGAAATGGAAAATACAGTTATTGCAGTGGGTAAAAGTGAAACTAGCTTGATTGCACTCCCCTGCTGTGGAAGTGTGTTGTTAGATATATCACTACGACAAGTGAACTTCATGTGTCTTATAACATGTTTATTTTTTTCTCTTACTTTACCAGATTGATTTATTTGACTTGCTCAAGCTGTAACATATTTGTATATGTGAGATCACAGGCAGGCAGAGCCACCATGACCAAACATACACAGTGAGTGTTTCTTGGCCATGTGGGGACAATGATACGAGCTGTAATCTCAACACTCATCACCTTATAATGTTAGTGTGGCGAACATATTAGTAGCAGTTGCCTATTTCCACATCTAGCACACACAAAGCAACATCACCATTTGGTGTTGTGTTTACGGCGACTTGATTAATGTAAGTCCAATACTCACTCTCTTTTAGCTCTCTTTGCTCTCCACCAATTCCTGAGAAAAATATTCTGGCTCTTTAGCAGTTAAATGTTCCACAACGTTCACTAGCTAGTTGCTTACCGTGCTTGTCTGCGGTTCGGTGCTGAGCAGGCAGCATGAAGTGAGTTTATCAAAACAGCTGCTGCTGGAAACAACGTAGATGAGAGCAGTAAGAGTGAGCCAAAACAGTAAAATGTGCGGGCCGTAAAATGAAAATGAACTGAAAGATGGTGTTGAGCTCCGTAGAGCTGAAAGGAACTTCAGAGTGATTATTCCCTGTGGATTCATCACTACAAGCAACACATTTCACGTTATACATACAGTAGTCATCTGGCCCACTGTTTATATGAAAAATATTAATCACAGCAGCGTTAAAGTGAGAGGCTACTCCACCAAAAATCCATTATTAGTAATAGTCTTCTTCACTTTATGATGTGTAGATTTGATGTCACACTGTAATTTCCAATATGCCATTATTTAAAGTGGGTAGACATCTCCAAGGGAATAATACCCTAGAATATTTTATTTATTTTATTTACGGTTAGAGGTCAGGGTCAGCTATAGAACAGCAACCATTGAGCTCTGCCTGCAGGTTGGACACCTCAAACTGAAGGACACTATGAAGAGTTTCTCCCCAACCAACATGTCCAACGGCTTGTCAATGGGCAGGTCAAGATAGTTGACTCAGAATTGTTTTTACAGAGGCCGTCCACCAGGGGCGGGCTAGAAAGGGGGCATGGGATGGCACCCCCCTGGTGCCCCCCCCCCAATTAGGCTAGAGTGCTATCACTCTGACAAATGTGATGTCCACTGGATCAAAGTCCACTTGGCTGCCTGTTCTGACAATTTCCCCAGCCCTTGTCACATGATCAATTAATGTTCCCATGATGACTTTCCAAAAATTCTGATACCATGGAACCAGCACTGGAATTGTTGATTTTTTTTAAGTGGCAGACTGAGCCTATAGAAAATGTGTATTGTCTTGGGGTATACAATTTGTTTAAAATGAAAACAAGTGAAATTAATAATGAATGTGATGTTTTATTTCCTATATTTCTAAGCAGATTTTCCATGCGACTGATTATTGGTCCCCCTCTGTGCCACCCCACTTAAAAAATCCTGGAATCACCCCTGCCGTCCACATGTGTAAACAGTAAACGTGTTAGACTGACAACCAATGCCCCATGGCTGACAGAAGCCTGTTTGTCTCTACATCCATGTCGTTACCTCACTGTGCTGGAAGCCTAGTATCTGTCTGCTCCTGTCAGTCGGTCTCTCTCGCTTCATATCTCCAGCATGTCTCTTTGTTTCCTCTGTCTTTCTGCATTGGAGAAATTAAACCCTGGAGACAAACAGCTGAGCTGCTCTTCATTTCAACAAGCAACCTGTGTTTGAAGGTTACATCATTACCATCATCTGATTCTCTGGTTACATATGAGTATGTGCAAGGGGAATGTACTGTCCATTTTGTCTCTGTACAAAAACACACAACAAAACTTTTCTGATTTACCAATAATTGAAATGGGGTTTAGAGAAAATGATGATGTCCTCGCGGCCTAAACATTCAAAACAGTTATTAAACCTATCTATTATTGTTGTACAATTCTTTTATGTTATTCTAACCATCTATAATCCTTTTCCTCTTCCTTTTTAACATTTATTACAGCCTAATGTTGTGTGTATATTGTGTCATCATTTTACAGAGGGTCACAAGTTGCCTTTATCTGTGAAATATGCCTTGATTCATAACTTAACTTACACAGGTTTAAATAGCATGATCATCCTGTAAAGAATTGTTACTCCACGCCCCTTTTCTACACAGGATTCAGGAACGTCTTCTGTAGTAAGTATACAGAATCCGTGGCTCAACAGATTATGCTGCCTCTAAATTTTAGATAAAGGAGAAAGGAGTTGTAAAAACTTGCCTGCTCCTCCTTTTTGCTATGTAGGTCTCAGCCTGAAGAAACAAAACTCCGGTCTGTTAAGCAAAGGAAACAATTTATTTGGCCTTTTCTTTATAGACCATACCTATCATATTTGTTTTTCTAACACAAGGGTTACAGCACAAAATAGGAAAACCTCTGTCAGACAGTCATAATAAGAAAGCGGTTGTGTCCTTGGCTCCATTATAATTAGATAGAAACCAGTAACAATGAGTATCACAATGGTAGAAAGGACAGAACTCTTTCCTTTCTTTTTTGACAGCCATATGACATCGTTTCAGTGTATAACCAATGTGGACAAAATATTACCTTTTATATAATGCAATTACTATAACTCTAGACCACATAGAGTTTTCTATAAGACAAGTACGGAGCCCCCTGTTATCAGCTGAGAAAATAGTTTTGTAAACTGTGCCCACAGATTCACAATCCGTGCCATCGGTTTTGTAAAGGCCATACGATTGGGTAAAATGCTATAGCCTACTATAACATATTATATTTGAAATTCTCCCTATCCTGCATGTAAAGGAAACGTTGTTTACTACTCCAGTAAATAGGATGAACTATAGTCTACGTATGTCCGCTCAGCTTATCAAACCCTTTGGCTCAGTTATGACGATAATAATAATATTTATAATGATAACAATAATAATTTTAATTAAAATGTAATTAAAAAAGAAATATAATTAGGCCTACACATCATATTATTTTATGACATAGCCAGCATACATACTAGCCTACATAGCCTACATGAATACATCAAGAATTAAAGCACGGTAGAATCGACAACTTTCTGACACAGTGTCAACAACAATAGAAAACTATTTAGTTTTGCAAAAGTTTTTATTTATAGCACCATAATGTGCAATTTTTATTATATACTATATAAATTGATGTGTTTTTGCTACATTTCCACGGTAAATCCTAAATTATATCTGCTAGAATGGTCGACGTCGTTAGGTTTAGGGATGAGGAGTGGAGATTGGTTAGGGGCAGAGTGATAGAGAAAGACATGGCTCTGGTTAGGGGTAAGAGGGTAAACCAATCAGAGGCAGAATAAGGCGGGCCACGAGGCATACACGTCCTTTGACGTCGACACTTCTAGCGGATCCGGATCCGATCCATTGTGACAATGATTCAATCCGATCTAGTATCTTCCGGTCCGGTGACTCACGTCACGGTAGTTGAGCTCGAGCTCAGCTGACTGTAGGCTCCAGTGAAGTTAGCTCAGCTTCTTGCTACTGTTGTTGTTGTTTTTGCTGCTGTTGTTGTTGTTAGAATAGTCTGTGATGCAGTAGACCCAGTTTACCTTTGTCTGGAAAATGGAGCGGGGCGAGTCGGACACGGAGGGGGACGATACACCGCTGCTTCACCGAGGAAACGAAGACAAAGTCCAGAGAGGTTAAACAAAAATATCACAGCTAACATTAGCTAGCTAACAATAAGGTTGCCCGGTAGGCGAGGTTCATTTCGGGTAACATATGTCTTAAAGCCGCGCTGTTTTTCGCTGTTTTATCGGGAAAAGGCCAGGAAAAGCAACGTCCCTTTTAACTTGTGTTTTTAGAATTTAGTTAGCCTTTTGGCATCATTACTTAGCGAGGAGACATTATTGATAACACGAAAACCTGCCTAAACATACCTAAGAGATCGAGATTGATCTGACTATAGTGTAACACAAAATCCAGCATTACGGTAGCTAGTAGCGTCACTAACATTGTTATTATTTCAGGGGCGTTGTATTGTATTACAGTAGTGTACAGGTGTTATTGTGTCCAACTGTTTACATTTACCACAACTATCAGCTAACGTTAATTTGTTTACAGAAAGCTTTTGTTGCAAGGTGCATGATTCTGTCACCCAAGGTACATCTGAACATAAAGGCTTGTAATGCATTCTCCACACCCATCCTGTGCCTGTGTACACATGCTGACATTTTAATTAGCCACGAGTTTAGGGACATCTGCCCTGAGCTCACATCTTATAAGACAAATCTACTGTTTACGGTTACATGAGCTATTAACTATGTCATGTTTTCATACCTAGCTAGAGAGTTCAATGAAAATACCAGTGTAAAAGTCATGCAAAGTCTGGACATGATAGCTCTAGTAGCGCTGAGAAACTGCATATAATTGTATAAGAGCGTAATGTTTGCCTTGTTAAAACAAATTATTTTCAAATGTTTTCTGTGTAGGCATGGACCTGCCAAAAAGGACACTAAAGTTGAATGTGCTAAAGTGCCATTGTCTGCTATATAAAGACTGAGAGAGTAGGTGCTTTCTAGTTTTTACATGAGCAATATAGTAGCAGTTGTTAACATAATGATATTCATATCTACAAATTGTTGCAGCTTATGCACAATCCAGAGACTAATTGTACAGCAAAAAACGTATGTCCTTTTATTGGCTAGAATGAGTAAGCAATCTGAAGATACAACCTTTGGCTCTAGGAACATGTGATGGTCTTTTACTTTGGGATTTTCTAAATGATTAATTTAATTGAGAAAATTGTAGATTTATGGAGTCATAGTTGCAGCCCAATATAAATTAGCCTTGATGGGTTATATTCAGTGAATAAACAAGCAAAGGACAAAAACAAGTGCAAGATCTAAAATCTATTTGAGTTTAAAGATAAAAGTTCCCATGTTTTTTTCTGTATGTCTTTTCTGTATAGTGACAGAATAACTATACTCATGCTTGCCTTGCATTGCAAGGACACTCACCTCTAAGAATATTACCTAATACATTTTCCATATTGTTTAATGGATCTGGTAACTACGGCACACATTAAAGTATCACCTGCTAAACATGTCTCATTATTGTTATTTCTGTCTCTCGCTTACCCTGTAGCCCCAGCATGTTGTTCATCGCGCTATGGCCTGGCCCTGCTCTCCTCTTTTGGCTTCTTTGTGGTGTACTCCTTGCGGGTGAACCTCAGTGTGGCCATGGTGGATATGCTTAACAACACCCACCAATCCAGCACCAACCACAGCAGCTCAGTGTGTCCTGCTCATGCCAACCCTGCACGGCCCAAACACAACCACACGGTGAGAGCCAGAACGTGACCGCAACTTAGTAAGAATAATGATGAAAACTGGTTGAACTATTCATTTCACAGATATTTGGGCTTTCAGTGTGTCATTTCACTCCTCCTTATATGTTCCATGGTGGAGATTTAGAAATGTATTGTTGTATTAAAACAATTTAAAGGCTGAAAGAGCCCAAGCGATCACACCAGTACTCACTCCAGATGGCAAACTCTTGTTGGCAGGCTTCAAAATGCCCCCTTGGAAAACAATGGTTAGTAAAGAAAGCCATGTATGAAGCCGTATTTTTCTGGTCTCCATTGAAAAACCCTAAACATGCAAGGATTATGTGAATCAGGAGACCAGAGTTGACATATGATATTCACCAGTTTGTCTTGCAAAAAATGAATCGGGGGCAAACCGCATTCTGGGCTGATAAACACATGTAGCTATTTCTTCGAGTTTTAATCTGGTACTACATGGCAACATCAGAAATCCTAATTACAGTGTGTTAAGTGGGCCACTATGCTCAGAAAAAGTCCCAGTTTACTGGAATATGATCTGACAACCAGGAACACTGTATTCTCTGTTCTTCAGTAAGGCTTCATACTATTTGACCTAGCTTATTTCCTAATATAATTCTTAACTCTTCCCCTGACAGGCCAGTGTATACGACTGGGACTCTGAGACACAGGGCTGGATCCTGGGCTCCTTCTTCTACGGCTACATCCTGACACAGATCCCTGGGGGCTACCTGTCTGGCCGCTTTGGACCCAAGTGGCTGATGGGCTTTGGAATCCTGGGAACTGTAGTTTTTACGCTGCTCACCCCTGTGGCTGCTGACCTGGGTGCAAGCTACCTCATCGCTGTCAGGGTGCTGGAAGGGATAGGAGAGGTGGGTTGTTTAATTCTGACATGAAGACATGGGGACACCGAAAGTAGAGTTGAAATGATTTGTTGAAGCCGGTTGTTTGTACCTTAAGTATCAGCTGCACTGCATTCAAATATAAAATGCGCCTTATGTGCCTATTAAATTGTATCTCTGAGTACCCATAATCAATGTGTTCTACAGTGTTAATAAAAAAATTAAAAAAATCTTAATAGAGTAATAGACACAGACAGCCCAACAAACTAACTATGTCATTGATTAACAAACTAACTATATCATTGATTTGATTGTTCTTGAGGGAGTTAGTGCACTCCTGTTGATGTTTTTGTTATGTTTGTCTTCAGGGAGTAACATTCCCTGCAATGTACACCATGTGGGCAGCGTGGGCCCCACCCCTGGAGAGGAGCCGACTGCTCACAATTTCCTACATTGGTAAGACACTTGGACACAATGGGTACAGTGTCAACACAAAGAAAAATGTTTGACAAACAGATTAACCAACAGTGAAAAAGAATTGCTAATTGCATCCCTAAATGTAGGCACTGTGTGAAACCTTCTCTGATATATCAGTCTCAACCTAACCATGTGTACTTAAGAGATTGGCATCATCTGTCACATAATCATGCTCTCATCATTCAGTAGTTGCACTATATGCATTCAGGCAGCTGTGGGATACATATGTTTGTCTTTTCTCTTCCACCCCAGGAGCCCAGCTGGGGACGGTAATATCTCTTCCTCTGTCTGGTGAAATCTGCTTCTACCTGGATTGGACCTATGTCTTCTATGTATTTGGTAATACATTTCCTCCTTACACTTATTCACCATAGTGCTTTTTTAAGCCTTAGACAAGCTGTTTCCAGTTTCTGTTCCTTTGTTCCTCTCTGGTCTGTGGAAATGATGATTTAGCAAGTTTAAGAAGAAAATGTGCTCACAGATGGAACCACTGCAGACATCTCACTTAATTTACTACTTGCTTTACTTGGGATCTACTTATGTAGTCTTGAATTGCCAGACTTTCCTCTACAGCGCTGCGGAGGAGGGTCTGGCTAGTCCACGCAGCATTCCCGGATGGGAGAAAAACGTGCTCTGGCTTATTGGCATTTCTTTAAACTAATCACAATTGTTTGAGGAACTTGTTTTGGTGGAAACTGTATGTTCAAAAGTTGTTTTAGTCGTGCAACAGAAAACTCAGATTGGACAGATAGTCTTGCTAGCTGTCTGGATTTACCCTGCAGAGATCTGAGGAGCAGTTAACCATAGTCCTCAGAAATCCACCAGAGTTTAAAAATGCCAACACAAAGGCAGCGGAAGGTGTAGGACATCCGGCCTAAAAAGAGGGACATCCGGCAGAATTTCCGGCGGCACCTGAAAATAATCCCGGAAGTGGAACGTAGTCAATAAAGACTGGTTCTAATGTAACACCGTCTCTAAACCCCTGGACTGATGTTAGTGTGAAAAACACACCAATTATTCTCAGTGGATACTGGTAAAGTAGAGGTAATGAGTTGCTCAAACTTCCAAAACACTGTATCTTCTGATAACATCATCATAATCCATGCAAATGCTGACTACATAAAATCAGGATTTATGCTGGATAAATGTTGACCTGTGGTAAAATGAGTGCTGGCTTGCTTGTTTGTGTGTCCAGGTGCCGTTGGCCTGGTGTGGTTTTTCTTGTGGGCCTTTCTCGTCTTTGACAGTCCGAACACCCACCCACGGATATCTGAGCGGGAGAGACTCTACATCACCACCTCACTCAAGAATGAGGTAACACCAGAAACCGACTATACTATATGCTTAAAAAAAGGTAAACAAGGTTTCATAGGCTCATGGAAAGGTGTTTTTTTCACCTTTATATCACTGGTCTACTGTCTTGGACATTTTTCCCATAGAGGAAGTCATTATCAGAAATTCCAAAAAGATGGTTTAGTGCAATTTCTCAAAAAATATAAAACACTGGAGAATATACAGGCAGGTTATTGTATGAAATGTGATAGAAATGTTAGTTTGTTGGACTGACATATTGTGACTTGCATTGCTAAAATAGATTTGATTAAAAAAAACTATTTTACTTTGGTGCTTGTTAGGTGCCACATTCAGTGTAATATACACTCCATAAAAGAGACAAAGTAGAATGTTTAACATAGACTAAAAGGCAAAATAAAACAGAGGGTTGTGATTCCTTTACTTTTTAGAAGATGCAGCTGTTATAGCTATGTAATGGCAGATTATATCCCCAATTGCCATTTTGACATATGATGTACTGTTCTTCACTCTGTTACTGTTAAGACAGTAGCAGCAGAGTGCTTGCAGTCATTTCCTGTCCAGTACAGTAATCAGATAATAATGTTACTTAATCTTAGTGTATTGCAGCATTTTATTCTCTTATCTGTCTTCCTCAGCTGTAAGGTCACAACCCTCGCCATGACTCTGCAGTTTTTTAATGACATTCAGATGCTGCCTCGTGACTCTGGACACCTTTATGTCACTGAAGTATAACTGTTGGATTCTTACCAGCTTGTTTTGGTTATTTTCAGTGTTTAGAAACAGAAAATAACCAAGAACACAACATTAAGAAAACATTGGCATTTTTTGTGGCCATCAGGGGGAGAAAATAACACAAGAAATAAAATGACTTAACAACATATGGTCAAAAGATAATTGGAGATGTAGCATGTATGATGTGTCCGTTTTTAAGGGTGGATGCATTAATTAAAAACTTCCCAATCAATCTGTTTGCTACTTCCTGTGTGTCCCAGCTGTCCACTTCAGCAGGCTACATCCCCTGGCGAGCCATACTGACGTCCATGCCGCTGTGGGCCATCGTCGTGGCTCACTTCTCCTACAACTGGACCTTCTACACCCTCCTCACCCTGCTGCCGACCTACATGAATGACGTACTGGGATTTAGCATACAGCAGGTAAGGTCAACATCACATACAGCCATTCATTCATTTCATTTCATTTCATTCATTCTTGCTCAGAGATGCTGGCAAACACTAACAGGAAGAGTTAGATAAGGGCCAGAAGGTGATAAAATCAAAAGACAGTGTTCATAGCCATGAATCTTTTATTTTTTATTGTATTTCTATTAAAAATAGAAGATGAATAAGAACACGTACATTTCAGTACAGGCAAGAAAACCACAAACAAAATCTTCAGCAAACATATCTTTCAAAATTACAGTAACTAATTTAACATGTTCAAAAAGTTTTTCTGGTCCTTCCCCCTTCTCCTATTATTTCTACTCTAGTAAAATAATAAAACAATTATTTACCTATTTATATGTATATACACACACGCACATACATACTGTATATACACACATGCATACATACATAAGTATTCACATTGTTTTTCCCAGCTATCCCATACCAGTATCCATGTTTCATGTCTGTTAAATCAAACCGAATAACCCATCCAAACTCGACATAATATATAAGAACCAAGAACAATACAGTCAGTACACAATACAATCACCTTGAATCCTCTTCGTATCCATTCAATATATTCATTTCAAAAACTTCACTTAAGGTTAGTATCCTAGCAAATCCAGAGCACCTTTAAGTCCAGGTATTGGGAAAACATTTGTCCTTAAGTGTATATTAGTAAAAATAATGTATGTAACCGAATAAACAAGGGAGATATATGGGTAAACACAAATGGGAATGTTGCAACACTCATCACAAAATGACTCTTTGGAATGCACTGAACTACTGTACTGACTATGTAACCATAAAAACATATGCATGTGCTATTGTCTCCTCTTGTCCACAATAGAACGGTATGCTGTCAGCTCTTCCTTACATTGGCTGCGCTGTGTTGGCGGTGCTGAGTGGTCAGCTTGCCGATTACCTGCGGGAAACCTGTCTCTACCCCACCGTCATCGTCAGGAAGTCCTTCTCCATTGTTGGTAAGAAATGACAATATCACTGCTGAATCATGGAGTCATAATAACACAGGCTCTTGACTTCTGAATACACTGTGTGTACTACTTCTGAAGACGGTCATTGCGTTGTTTCTGCAGGTATGATCGGGCCGGCGGTGTTCCTGCTGGCAGCAGGATTTACAGGCTGTAACTACACCTTGGCTGTGTCCTTCCTCACCATCTCCTCGGCTCTGGGCGGAGTGTCGGCCTCTGGCTTTAACATCAACCACCTTGACATTGCTCCTTCGTAAGAATTACCTAGTTCTCTTATCAAAATAACCTCTTACTGTTAATATAATAGTGATTTCCTGCTCATGATGCAAGAAAACCAAACCTAATTGTAATTTTGTAATCCTATATCACAATTTTAGCTTCCACATTTAGTTTTCAAAATAATTATAATAATGCAATGTGTAATCTTCCTCTTGTGATCAAGATGAAGATTTTTAGCCATAATTATGTAAGTGTTTAAGGGCTTAGCGGGTTAATAACTACTCAGGACTTTCAACCATGAATGTACTCACGTTTGTAGGTATGCTGGTATTCTCCTGGGAATCACCAACACCTTTGCCACCATTCCTGGCATGGTGGGACCAGTCATAGCAAGAGGACTCACCAAACAAGTAAGAAACTCATGTACAATCACACTTTATTAGGTGGGTTTGAGTCCTAAAATTTAACAGAGCAGTAACCGTTTTGTGTTTCAAAAGGTCAAGATTTGAGTCTAGATTTCATATAAACAATTACGATATATAACCTTAAACAGCCGCCCAGTTTCATGTCAGGTCATGGTTTTTTAGTATTTAGTATGCTGCTGCTTGCATACTAAGGTCACTCCCTGCTCCTGATCTCCAGTGTCTGGACTAAACAGATGGTGTTTTTACTTGATGCTTCATTTCCTGTCTAATTGGTTTAGTCAGTAAGGATTAGCATGTTAACATTTGGCCACCAGGGGGCATCGACAGTCCTTTATGAAAAGCAACACAGTCATACCCAGAGTGTTTTTGTCTGGCCTGATGTAGGGCTGCACAATATATCGTTTTTTTTAATCAGCTGGCACAATATATACATCGCAAAAGGTTGCGACATATCGCGAAAGACACTCTGAGATTGTTTTTGTTAGTTGAAAGAAAATATCAGTAGAAAACAGCACTTTAAAATGTAACTGTCATTCTTTTTTAGCGGTGCCTTTTATATTCAATTCAATGTTCAATTTGTTAAATAAAAGAATGTTGGAAATTATTTCCTTTCATCTGTTTTAAATTCAACAAGAAATTTGTTAAATAAACTGTGTGCTCGGTTCTGCTGCTTTCAGCAGAACTGAGCACACTGTTTATTTACCTTAAGTAATATCGTTATGATATTCAACAACGTTATCGATATTGCATATTTTCCTCATATGGTGCATCCCTAGCTTGATGATAGCCAATACATTAACCTTGTTACTTGTTTTATTATACATTTCTCGCTTTAGGGTAAAATGGGAAGACATGGCTCCATGCAGTCACTGCTGTAGTACTACGCTGCTCTCTGAAAGAGCAGATTATAGATTTTGACCTCCACACAGTTGAGAACAAACTGTTTATTAGTCAAATAATCAAACCGTCTCGTCATCCAGATCTTCAACAATGGCAACTAGGGGACAATAAGTCTACAACCCAATCAGCCAATCACATCAACTAGTAACCTAAACTCAATGAAATATTAAACAAAGTTGATGATTTAGCAAATTAACATTTTGCTTTTTGGACATTCCAAACATGACTTACTTTGAACATTTCCACCATTCTAGTCACATTTTTTGGATGTCTTGTGATTTGTGATAATCGTCTGATTGTAATTTGTTTTCGGCAGTTAAACAGGTTTTCCTCTTTAAGATGACTTATTACCATTTTGTCATAAAAGAATGTTGATACTGTTGGAAAAGACATTTAAAGGAATGTTTTGAATATACGTTCAAACCGTAACAACCAAATTGTAAAATGTTGACCCTGTTGTTGTATGACTATGAGGGCAACAGTCATTTTAGTAAATAGCATTAGCATGTGTAAATGTCTCACAGAATTCATCAGTGATTGAGTTAAATCACTAGTGACACACTAGCCCATTGAGGGCCAAAGCCTTATTTTATTTTGATGCTCATTATCAACTGTGCTGATTGTCCTTTAGAACACCATAGAAGAATGGCAGACTGTTTTCTACATCGCTGCTGCCATCAACCTGTTTGGAGCTGCGTTCTACACTCTGTTTGGTAGAGGAACGGTGCAGCCCTGGGCCGTCCACACATCCTTCTCTCATGGAGACTAAGGCAGAAGACGAGCGCCGGACTCGTCAATTTGATGATTCTGATTCGTCAGATAGACGGGTCACAATCACGGGCTTATTCAACGGTAATCAGCGAGAGATGTTTCCAGCTGTGCTAATAATTCTTGAAGCGCGGCTAACTAACAGTGAGTAACAGCCATACAATAATACCCTGAAGGATGTTCCTTACTGTGACTGTGGGCGTTGACCGATAGTCACAGCAATGAACTAAGACGTTTGCAATTTAAGTAAAGTGAATATTTCTTGGAGGCAATTATTATTTAGCAGAGCAAATAATCACATTATGCATCTCCAAGAAGTGACAGAGGCTGTTATTTTGAAGAAAAGCACCCTCGTCACTAACTGAAGGAGGGAATGTAGCCGGTTACTTACTTACTTATCCCGAACTAGACGCACGCATTTTGTTAACGTCTTTTTTGAGTGACTGCACAGCACGCACAAAACTTGTTTGCCTTATAGTGAAGCCTCCTTAAAATTATTTGTCTTTGCAAATGGACCATTTGTTCTGTATTTACTTGTCATATGGTGCCATTAAGGGATTTTATGTGCACAACAATATGTGTTGTCTTTAAGGTTATGTCCACCAGGCACCTCTTTGTTTGTTTTGTTTACGTAGCATATGGAAAGCATGGGTCGTTATATCTTTAAATCTGTAACACTAAGATGTTAAGCTGTTGGTGCTCTTGGCACCTTTCTGATGAAGGGTAAGAAAAAATGCTTTAAAGAGGTTTCTGGTGGACCTTATTTTACTCACAGGATTTGCACTTTGTGTCAATTCTCAGGTATCTTATGTCTTACAAGGATCGAAAAGGATATTTGTTTACTTTTTTCAGATTGATTGATCAACCACATTGAGGTATATGTCCTCAATTTGTATGTGTCAACGGAATTAGATCCCATTTTAAAATGATTTCCAATAGCACAGTTTACAACAAAAAATCTGGTCGTAATTCTCTTATCAACTTTTCATCAATATGATCAGCTGATTAAATATAATTGTTCCCATAATGTTTGCACTGTTTCAGGTCACCTGTAATACTGAGTATGGTATGTACCTTTCCCCTTTACATAGAGGGGCAAATCACAATCAGGCCACAAGGAAAACATTTAGTCATGGTTTTAATTTATGTCAACAAGTAGCATCAGCATCCCAATTTAAGATGCAATGCCTTATTACATTAGCTTAAACAGGGTCAGACAATTCAGGACTGTAGACTCCTTGTTCTCATAACGGAATCATTTTGTTATTGCTCTTTATTATTTAATTTTAACTGTCTATATACACAACGTATAAACTGACCTTTGTATGTGTGTGAATATATACACACTGTACTGAGTAATCATTGTAAACTTTCAACCTGGAAACATTCCAGAAATGTGTCATAAATCATTGTCATGTATTGTAAATACTTCATCATATACAGATATGTTCTAATCTGATATTGTGTTGGGTTATTATTTCATTATATAGCCACTGTTACTAACTAAAAGGTACTGTGCTTTTACATTATTGCTGTTCTAATTATTTAAATCTCTGATGAAAAGGGGCAAGAGAAGATCAAATTTACCAGCATGTTGATAACCTCTTAACCCTTGTGTGGACCCGAAGGACAACACAAGGATTATGTACTTCCCTTTACTTTGTTGAGAATTGCTCTCTAAACCCTGTTTCTTGTAAAGTAAGTAAGTAAAGTTTATTTCTAGAACACATGTAAACACAGTTTAAGCTGACCAAAATGCTGTACAAACAAGAACTGAGGTGCTGTATTAACCCTTGTTTAGAGAGCAATTCTCAACAAAGTAAAGGGAAGTACATAATCCTTGTGTTGTCCTTCGGGTCACTGGGACCCGAAGGACAACACAAGGGTTAAATCAGAGATCTTCAACAGGGGGTCCGGGACCCCTAGGGCGTCCTCAGAGTCATTGCAGGGGGTCCTCCAAATTGTCAATTTGAGACTTAAAAAAAAATTAAAATGCCTTAACATAATTCCAACATATTATTAGCAAATATAAATTCCCATCGATGATAGGCTTACTGGCCAATAGGTAAGGTAGTCACTAAGCTAGCAGCCCACAGATACAGTTAATCCTAGATTCACTGTGCCACATTAACATTAAAATATGATTTTATAAAATCATGACAATTAATATTTTAATAGCTTATGCAAATAGCGTACGCATTACTGCTGAAGTAGTATCCCCTATTGAAAAGAATTAATAATATATAAAAAAATAAACAAAAAGAATAAATAAGCCCTTCTGTGCCAGTCATTAGTTAGCAGTGACCTAACCCTACTTCCTGGGATGTTTAAAAAAAGAAAAAGTGCTTCAAACTAACAAATCCTGCCTGTAGAGTTCAGGGCTAGGTAAGGCAAGTGACACAAGCTACACAAACCGCCAACAAGAGCAGAAAGGGTTAAAACATAATCTCACTCACTGGAGACACAATGAGAAGATGACAATTTTAGGCAGGTTTCACTCTTCACCCTTTTGGTAATGAACTAATCATCACAGACAATAACCCATCTTTGTAACAAGTCACAGCCACAAACAAAAACATTCCCACATGGGCTACTACTGGGATGAACATCTGTCTGACTGCAGGTATATTTTAGAAATCTTTGATATGGAAGTTTCCGACTTCCCTGTATATATATCCCTAAAAGGTGTATCATGATAAGAAATGTCCTAACTACACTATGTTTACCTGGAGATTGCTCTCCCTGCATCTCGTGGTAATTAGCAAACCCACGCACTGGAAAGAAGTTAAGAGAATGGGAGTTAATTTTAATCCAACTAGGGAGCGTCTGGAAAGGTGAGAGCTGCGCGTGACAGACGCTGCTCGCTTCATTTGTTCACCACCCACACTACAGTATCTCTCTAGTGACCCACTTCCATTACTGGATATAATTCTGCAGCTTGTAGTGCGATTTTATTCCTCTCGGATACTTTTTCCACAACGCTGACTTTTAAGGCGGATACAACAGCAGCTGACAACAAAGAACACGTGTCGGTTAATTTCATGTAGGGCAGGCCTATATCTACTTTTTGTTTATGTAGGCCTACGTAAAGTAGTGTATGCAACGTCTCAGATATTAATTCCCACACAGTCTTACTTAGTCCAAAATAGTGCTTCGCTTTAAGGTCACAACTCATTAATTACAAACTAAAGGTTACAAAGGCACAGAAGACAGAGCAAAAATAGCGAATTCACGTCGGTTGCCAAAATGTGTCGCAGTTCTTGGGCTATGATGCGCCGGTAAATGTTTTCTGGACACGCTCACGGAATAGAGCAAATTCAGAACGGGTCGTGTCCGACAAATGGATGCTTCGCCGGTATAGCCGTGTCCTATAATAAACTCGTCTGCTGGTAACTTCTCCTGGTCCCTCGTTGTGATGATGTACAACAGCGGGTGCGCGCAATTACGCAACACCCCCGCCTGCCCTGTGCGCTATAACCGGATCAGCGTCTCTCCTCAGCCTCTCCGGTCCTGCACCCAAACTAACACCGGCCAGCTCTCAGGTACGACACAGTAGCCTAGATGACATTATGCATTGAGAGGGTTTTTGTTTATCGATACTATCAGGAAAATAAAAGCGCGTTTGCTGTAGCGGCTGAGACTCCAGGCAGTGTTTTGGGAATAGTGTTGTTATTGTTGTTGTTATTATGATGCAGGAAAGAGTGCAGGCGCCTGGTACTTAGTACGCATCCAGCGTCAATGAGCGGGCAAATGATAGAACATGGCGTGAGGTTGACATTTCCGTTAAATATTCCAGACATAAAATGAATCGCAGTAGCTGTGCTGATTCTTACGTATTGTCCGCTGTGTTATAGATAATTTTTTAATGAATTAAAGCGCACTGCGGCAGCTGTCGTAACGTTATACAGTACATGAGAGAAGAGTTAAATACGCGCATGTCAATATTATCTGTCCTGGCACTGAGTTTGTCTGGCCAAGAGATCGTGTTACAATTGGATTAAAGCCACTGGCCTGTCTACCTGCTGCAAACTAGATTCAGATCAAAGAAATCCTCACAGGACCTATTTAGAAGACGACTTTGTAGTGCACGTTGTCAATTCTCGTAGTCAAGGTTATCACCATGACACTTCTACAGAGTTAACAACAGTGTTTACTCTCCTCTGCATTAACCTGTGTGCAGTGCACTGCAGTGTCTGAGAAATGGCTGCTACACTATCAGGACCTGACAAAATGGTGGATTCAGGCTTGGAATGAGGCTGTAGTAAGTCTGTGAAAAGAGGTCGGTGCTGTGTAACATCAGAGCCTTGTTTTTGATGTGTCTGTGCACAGCAGAGCGGGGTAGCGAGGACAGGAGAGCAGGCACTTGGATGGATGGATGGATGGATGGATGGATGAATACAGAATAGGAGGGGCACAGGGTTTTGTGACTTGGCGCAGTTCCGTGGCCATTGATACCATCCCTAATCTTCTGAGACACACTGTTTAAGAAGACATCTATTGCCAGTCAAGTGCCGTCACTGTCAGTAGCCTGAGTTAATCATATCCAGGATCGAACAGACAGTACAGTCAGCCAAGGGCTGATGAACTAAGGAAAATAGACTCCTAACTTGTGCAGCATTTGAAATTCTTCCTGCGCCAGTCACTACAGGCATTAGCACTCTACCAGTGTTTTTAGCTCTCGCCCTGCCTATGTATTTGCTCAATCTCCTGCTGTGTGAGCTTGCAAAGCCCATTCAATTTCGACGGTGTTAAATTACCAGACCCAACAGCCTCTCTAACAGTACACAAACAATCATTTGTTTTTGTCCAACCTTGAAGTATATTTTGCTGCTCACACAAAACCTTAAAATATCTGTCAATCACAATAACTAGCGCATGAAAGGTTTCTGTTTCCTGCCCTGCGAGCCACCTGCATACCGTACTAACTGTAATTTATTTAACACTGGTTTTAGCTGACAGACTCAGCCTCGTGACTTCAACCGGCTCCAGTTACCATGGGAAAGGAGAAACTCCACATCAACATTGTTGTGATCGGCCACGTGGACTCTGGCAAGTCCACCACCACGGGCCACCTCATCTACAAGTGCGGGGGCATCGACAAGAGAACCATTGAGAAGTTTGAAAAAGAAGCTGCTGAGGTGAAGGAGATACAGGCCTTTCTTGAATCAATTAACGTCTTTTCTCAAGATCAGAACCCCCCACCCCTCTGACCATGACATAAAAGCCATACCGACTATGTACATATCACCATCTATTTGTTTCTCTCCCCCCAGATGGGGAAGGGGTCGTTCAAGTACGCCTGGGTGCTGGACAAGCTGAAGGCAGAAAGGGAGCGTGGAATCACCATCGATATCTCACTGTGGAAGTTTGAAACCAGCAAGTACTATGTGACCACCATCATCCGCCGGATAGCAGGGACTTCATCATCAAGAACTATGCCTGGTCCCCCAGGTCGTATAACATGAGGGCGCGGCTCCCAGCCCTGTGCTTTGTCACACTTGTGGTGTCGTTTGTCAGCACGGCCTTTTTAGAAAGAATAACCAGTGACTCCAGTGACTATCTGGGGACTGTCGCGTAAATAGCATCACAAGCAGCCACATGTGTCATAATAAACCGCATCCAGTATGTAGCAGCAAGTTCATTTACCAGGTTCCTGTTGAACAGGACAAGTTGTTCATATTGTTGTCAACTTCAAGTCCTAAATTAATTAGTGCAACGGCCAAAGCCACTGCAATACTAACCGTCCTTATGTTTTATCTTCTGCATCTTCAGGCAGATTGTGCTGTGCTGATTGTGGCGGCTGGTGTAGGAGAGTTCGAAGCTGGTATTTCCAAGAATGGACAGACCCGTGAGCATGCCCTCCTGGCCTACACTCTGGGAGTAAAGCAGCTCATTGTGGGCATCAACAAGATGGACTCCACCGAGCCAAACTACAGCCAGAAGCGCTATGAGGAAATTGTGAAGGAAGTGAGCACCTACATCAAGAAGATTGGCTACAATCCGGACACCGTTGCATTTGTACCCATTTCAGGCTGGAATGGAGACAACATGCTTGAGCCCAGCCCCAATGTAAGTAGAACACAAATGATAGGAATGCAAATGCTATAAAAAAAAATCATTAGACACAAACGCAGCCTTGAATTTGATTACTAATTTGCATGGCTGGTGCCATGGGATGGGAAGCTGTAGCTCAAAGGCTAACCAGTTGCTGTGACTGCCGGTCTAATTCAAACAATCAGAGCAGCTCAAGAGTCTGACTAACCTTTTAAGACATATAAGTGCCCTTGTGTTAGGCATTTAAAGCAGCTCTATGTAACTATTACTCAACAGAGACCACTGTGGCAGTAGCACAAGTATAGAAGAGCCATAATATCAGAAAACTGACTCCGTATGTCACTTACACAGAAATATCTAGCTTAGGCTTGCTAACATTAGCCATCATATGCTACTGGTCATAGCAGACCAAGTACGGATGTAGCAGCAAAACCCCTGAGTGTATTTAATTGGGAAAGTGCTTTTTACTGCTTTTGAATTCTGCGCCTCACTCAAAAAAGAAAGATTGTGTTTCATTTAAAAAGTTATGTAGTCTAACTTTATTTACAAAAAAATTGAGCCATTGAAGCTTTTTGGTCAATATTAGTTACCTAAATTTTTTTTTTTACTACAGCTAAAAAATGGCAATCTAATCAGTTGCTCTCTTCTATGACCATAAGCCTAAAACCTCTTAACTGACAATACAGTAATTGTATAAAATGTATAATATAGTACATTATCTTCTTGTCTCTAGATGACATGGTTTAAAGGGTGGAAGATCAATAGGAAAGAAGGCAATGCATCAGGGACCACACTACTGGAGGCTCTGGATGCCATCCAGTCCCCCACCCGTCCAACAGACAAACCTCTACGTCTGCCCCTGCAGGATGTCTACAAGATAGGAGGCACGTAGCGCACTGATTAAGAAATGGATAAAATCTGAACTACAACAGGGGATAGAGTTATTGTGAAATAGACTCAAAATATAGCTCTTGGTCAGCTTTATTAATCAAAACAGTGTAGGTCTGAACTACGTTAATGTTCCTTTTAATGTCCTTTATTGAGTGTTCTCTGTGCTGAACTTCTTCTCAGGTATTGGAACAGTGCCTGTAGGCCGCGTGGAAACGGGCGTACTAAAGTCTGGCATGGTGGTGACCTTTGCCCCCGTCAATGTGACTACCGAGGTGAAGTCTGTGGAGATGCACCATGAGGCGCTGACTGAGGCCCTCCCTGGCGACAACGTGGGCTTTAACGTCAAGAATGTGTCGGTCAAGGACATTCGCCGCGGCAATGTGGCTGGTGATAGCAAGAACGACCCACCGCAGGAAGCTGCCAACTTCACTGCTCAGGTAGACATTACAAAGGATCCATTTCTAGAAATGAAACATGATCAGCTCTTTCTTTAGCCTGAACTATTTATAGTCTTGAGGAATATTTGATATAAAATCTATTTTGAGTTATCTTTCGAAATCCCACTTTTTGGAAAGTCAAGCTGCAAGTTTGTCTAAATTTCTACCACACAACCCACTCAGAGTGACATTGAGGGGAAGGTGTCAAAAGAAGACGATCACAGCAACTATCACCGAACAAGCCAACAGTCGAGTCTTTGCAGTGAACTTCTTTGGCAGGAAGGAAATCATCTTTTGTTAATAGGGCATTCATGTTTATCTCTTTGGTTTGTAGGTGATTATCCTTAATCACCCAGGCCAGATCAGTGCTGGTTATGCTCCTGTCCTGGACTGTCACACTGCTCACATCGCCTGCAAGTTTGCAGAGCTTAAGGAGAAGATTGATCGCCGCTCTGGCAAGAAGCTGGAGGACAACCCTAAAACTCTCAAGTCTGGAGATGCTGCCATTGTGGATATGGTTCCTGGAAAGCCAATGTGTGTTGAGAGCTTCTCTGAGTACCCTCCACTTGGTAAGTTAAAGTGTATAGGATTTGTTGAATTTCACCACGCTTCCCAACACACTTTTTTCCCCCATCAAAGGCTTTGTGACTACACTGCAAGTCATACGAGATGAAACCATGACCTAAAATATCTAGCTCTACTCCTCTTTACCTTGCAGGTCGTTTTGCTGTGCGTGACATGCGCCAGACTGTGGCCGTCGGTGTGATTAAGGCTGTGGAAAAGAAGGTCTCCACCACCGGTAAAGTTACCAAGTCTGCCCAGAAGGCCCAGAAGAACAAATGAATGTTGTGCTACTCTGCCGACCCCAAGGTCTCCCAGGGCAGGACATCGGTCATCCAACTCAATCCGACAATTGGCTGCTTCAACCTAATAATCAAAGACTGGTTAATCATCACAATGCATCGCAAAAGCATTCGAAGGAAAGAACAACATTTAGATCTTAAGTCCTTGAGGCAGCACTCCTGACTTCATTTTAAGTGTTTAGATTACCATTACGTACTATGTCATATCAAACAGATAGTTTTAAATGTGCACTGTTGATTTGGTTCAAGGCAATATTTTTCTGTGAAATTGAGACATTGAACAATTAAAGGTTTTGAAATGTATCAACGCTCTAGCTCTCTGGAGTGCAGGCACTGGTCTCTTTACATGGTATATGTTGTGCTTAGGTCTTGCTTTTAGTGTTTGTTTGCAACTACATGGTGCTCTGTAGGAGCCTATACAACAACAACCTATGATAAAACTACGTTCTTCCGAGTTGTAGATTAGTAGTAGTTAGTGATTTGTTGTGTTTAAGCTATAAAAAGCACTTAAAACAAATGGTCCAAATTTGTCCTTCCCGAGGGACTCTGAGTAGACCACCTGTTGATTCTTAAAGCACTTTGGCGTTTTGCTAACTTTGCACTTCCACTGGAAAAGCTTAAATTGGCATAAGCTACTTTGACTTACTGTAAGATGGCATGAGCCTCTTTGTTACATTAAACATGTTTCAACCAAAATGTTGAGCTGTGGTCATTAGTAATTTTTTTCTGGGTGTGCCGCAGAGAAGTGACAGGGCAACCGAAGGCTTTAACTTTCCCATCTTGATTTACTGTAGTCTTAAATAAAACCGGTCTTACAGAAATCAGAGCATTCTTACGATACACACTTGTGTCCACAAGATGGAGGTATTGGTAGAGGAATAAAAAAGGAATTTAATTTTCAAATGAATTGTAAGACTATTATACAAACACATTTACCAGAAAAACTAAAGGGGCGTGCTAAGAGGCGTGTTCTCCTACACTTGCCAGAAAATCTTCCGAGTGTAACTGCCAGAGCAGTGTCATTCCTCTCACTGCATCACCATGACTGGTAGAGGGAGACCGGGCAAGGCAGGGAGTCCAGACACAAAGTGTGCCACGAGTAAAACTAGACCTGAGGAATTGAAACCATCTGTGCCAAAAAGTCCAGGGAAAGGCTTTGCAGAAGAGAAGCAGAAACGCACCACAAAGGAACAGAAACCAAAGGCGCAGAAAAAGGCAGTCCGCTTTGAGGAGAAGCCATGTGTACAGAGCACCTGTAAAGACAAGACCACAAAACCATTCACAGAGAAGACCAACAAGCAGCAAAGTACAAATACAGAAATAAAGGTTCCTGTACAAGGCACAAAAGCTTGTGCTAACAGGGCTGAAACAACAGAACAATCTGCAGAAAAGATAACGAAGACGCCAAAGGACACCACAAAGGACACTCTGAAGCCCACAAAAGCAAAGAAATGTGATGGGAAGGCCAAATCGGCAGAAAAAAATTCAGAGGAGCTGACAAAGGTGCAGCCAGATGCCCCAAATGACACCACGACGGCTTCTATAAAGACAACCAAAGCAAAAACATGCGCTGGCAAAGCCAAATCACCAGGAAAAATCAAAGAGACAACCACAGAAATGCTGCCAGAAACCCCAAAGGAGACCACAAAGGCTTGTGTACCACAAGAAAGGCGTGAAGACAAAGTAAACTCTATCCTCAACAAAACTCTGGAAAATCTGAAGATTAAAAGGGACGAAAGATCAGATGCAGCAGAAGTCATCAATAAAATAGTAAAAGCTATAACTGTACATTTGAAACAGAACACCCAATACTTTAAAGAAGTAACAGAGCTACCTACTGGAAGTTACTATGAAAATCTAAAGGTAAGCCGCTAAAGTTGGAGTTCCCTCAAACAAACACTGGGTTCCATATTTTTTGATGAAAGGGGTTAGTGGTCAGTATGTGGTGCATAGCACTTCGATTAAAATAAATGTACTCACATTTGGTACAGTACAATTATGTCGTCATATATTTCATGTTGCATTAAACGGTGATGTTTTTATATACAGATTTCTAAACCTGATGAATTCGACATCATGCTGGCCATTCCTGTTGACCGAGTGAACGTTTATCCATTCGGAGAGGATGGAGCCTATTACAGCGTGGAACTAAAACGTGACAAGAGCCCTTTGCAGAAATTTCAAGAGACCAGCACTTTATCCGCCAGTGAAATGCTTAAGGAGTTCAGGGACGAAGTGAAGAAATGTGTCAAGCAATTCCAAGGTGAGTATCAAAATTAGCACTAGTTTGAAAGCAGCAGTTTTTCAAAATACTACACACAATTAGCAGAACACCTCAGACCCTTTCGCAAAATGAAACACTCTTGCAAAAACTATACACTAATTTATAAAAAACATGTTTCGTTACCATATGAAACACGTTTCATATTACTTAATTCAGTTTGAACCAGTTACACACTGCTGTTGCTAACCTAAAACACTTTTAGCAATTTCACTTCTAAGTGATTAGAGTACTGTAAATGTAAAGTACACAGAGAAAGTGCAAATATACAATAAGTTCACCAAACACTACATTAGACCAATGCTGCAGACTGAGGGAAATATAATGTATTTCTCTCCATATACCCAAATCAGTCAACATGGAGAATCACAACAAAACATGTCCCAGTTTTCATGCTACTACAGTAGTGTGCATAACACTGTTAGCTCCACAAACAATAGACAAACACAATATACTGTATCCAGTACAGGTTACAATTACAGAAAAAAAAGGAAGATCTGAAAAGAACTGAGAATACTAGACTTACCTGCTGCATTTTTATAGTGCTTGAACCTGATTGGTGTGTCTACATTTACGCAATCATGTGTTTGCACACCTGATGGCTGTGTGTCTAATGAATACAAGTGTGTTTAGTGTTTTGCAAATCACTGTGTGTATTGCATTGCAAAAAGTGTGAGGCTGACATTGTGTTTACAGTGGTGCACATCTGGGCCAGTGTTTTGCTCCTTGAGTGTAAGGTTTTGATAATTGTGTAATACTTTTGATTTCAGTGTGTAAGCAATTGGCAGAAACTGTAATGGTTGGGTTGGTCAAATGCAGTATTGGAATCAGTCACTGTGGCAGCCAGAAACAAAATGCCCTCCCTATGTTCAGACTACATCCCGCACTATACACAACATGCATTTTACCCTCGCAATTTTGTCTTGGGATGGGAATATATGTCGATGTTTAATAAAAAAGATCCAGAGAAAGAAATCTTAAAAGAGAATGTCTGATATAGTAAGATTGTATACAGTATATAATAATAAATACATTTGTATTTCCTGTTTTTTCTTTCAGAATGGAAGGTGGAAAAAAAGAAAATAGGCTGCCCTGCAGTGACCCTAACCACAAAAGTACAATCAATCACCATTTCACTGGACGTTGTTCTCAGTATCATGGTTAAATCAAGCTGGCCACCTTTCACCAATGGAGGCATTCAAATAGATGGCTGGCTGGGAACTAAAGTAAAGCGGGAATACAAGCAAAAGCCATATTATCTAGTACCAAAATACGAGGGCAGGGGTAATGTGGAAAATGACGGGGTCCTTGCCAAGGGTAAGTCTAACTCTTAACGTGCACATCATTGTGGGGGTTTCATGTGAACCGTTTCATGAATTTAGAAAAAAGGGAAGCGTCAAGTTCCCTTGCCCCTTGACTGTTATGTGTAACACTTTACTTGAAGGTATCGACATAACAGTGACATGACAGTGTCATGAATACATGACACAGTCATGACACAGTCCTGACACATGAACCATAACCCTAACTATAACAAAAACCAAATGACACTTACTAAAAGAAGCGTTATGTCAAACATTTGACTTGTTTATAATGTTTATGACACGTTCATGGCAGTCATGTCACTCACTCTTATGTAGATACCTTCAAGTAAAGTGTAACCCTATTTTCTCTTCTATGATATGCAGATACTTGGCGCGTTTCATTCTCTCATATTGAGAAAGCCATACTGAAGAATCACGGATCGGAGAAGACATGCTGTGAGAAAGCCGGAGCACGATGCTGCAGGTTTTTTCAGATTTGAACTGACTTGTTCCTGAAGTGAAAGTATAACACTGTATAGATTTTCTTGTATCCATGTCAACTTATTTCCATCACATAGAAAATAGATATAAAGTTAAAATTAAAAAAATGTCTATGTATGTTTGGAAATAATGACCATCACATAATTATTGTCCTCAGCTAATAATCCATAACAGTATATTCCTTTCTCTTTACATACAGGAAGGAGTGTTTGAAGCTCCTAAAGCACCTTCTCAAACTGCTGAAGGAAAAGGACTCTTCATTTGACAAGTTCTGCTCCTACCACGCCAAGACCACGCTCTTACATGCTTGCTGCTCTAGAACTAAAGACAGTGACTGGATAGGATCAAACCTGAGCCACTGTTTTCAGCTGCTTCTGGATGACTTTATAGCCCATCTTGAAGCTGGTGTACTCAACAACTTCTTTATCCCAACTCAGAACCTGCTCTCCGGTCCCACCCAGTCCAAGTGCAAAAGTCTGGCTCGTTGTATCAGGGAGGAACGGGAAAATGGATTTCCTATTTTTAAGTGACAACTTCACACTAGGTCTTGTGCATCTACGGAGGACTTAGTGGGCTAGTAAGCCTTTGGGTACGCTACTTTGGTTTAGCGCTATGTGTTAACTCCAGTTTTGTGTGTTTTGGTAGATGGAATTTTGTGAAGGCAGAACATCAAGTATGTTTGGTCTAGACGCAGACCAACATCAGCAGCAGAACACTTTGATGTGTACTTTGGGTCAAGGGTTAAATTCTAATTTTCTGCTGACCACACTCCTCACTGTTTGGTTACATGCTTTCTTGGGCTCTGCAATCATTTTGAGGAGGGTACCGTTTTATATATTGTGTCCTATTGATTTTCATTAAATGTCATGTAACTATATACTTTAGCTCTGGCATGTAGTAGTTTCACATCATTAAATTTCTCCTCTGAAGCCAAGGTTGCAAGATTGGATCTAGTTTAGGTCACTGTTCATTTGATATGGGAATGGGTATGTTTGTACGATAGCCATTTCAGTGTAGCCTAATGGGGACACTTTGTAAAACAACAAATTAAAAGTGGAGAGGGCACCTGGTACAGCACATGCCCATATACAGGTTCGGTTCCGACCTGTGGCCTTTTGCTGCACGTCACTCACCCTCTCTCAAGTCTAAACTGTCCTGTCAAAATAAAGGCCTAAATATGCCAAAAATATAATCTTTAAAAAATAAAATAAAAAAAAAAGTGGGGAAATGTTAATTCTTTCTCTACATTTATTATTGTATTGTCCCTTTTGTATTGTATTGTTAAGGTATGTTTTGTGTTGCAGATATAAAAGGTGGAACAATGGGTTTATCCTGTATCTCTGTCTCTCGCTCCAGCAGAAATCCACCCTAAATCGTTGCCTTTTGTTTTTGCACCTTCAACACCTTCACAGCACACTTGACACACATCCACACATGGCTTTCATTACCGACTTTGTTAATCTACACACTCCATTGTTGGATTTGTGTTAACTGTAATTCAATAAATTGTTGGTTTTAAGTAATATCTTGCATGGAGTCCATCCTTGTCGCATTCCCTGAGCCCGTTTGTAACAATAGTGTGTCATAAAAATGCCACAAAAAAAAACCCCAATATATTTCATAAAAAAGTCAATGTTATAATAAGTTATGTATGCATAAAAATTGTCATAGATCGTATGTCATAACAATTTCACAAAAGTCATAGTATAGTTGGATAAAACAAATTGTAAAAATAAAATCATTGTAAAGTATTCCACAAAAAAGTTGTGTATAGCATAAAAATATCAAATATTCATAGTATAGTTGGTCATAAAAAAGTTATAATTAAGTAAGTCATAAAATGTCAAAAAAGTCATAATATAGTAATTCATGAAAAAGTAAAAAGTCAGTATAGTAGGTCATTAAAATTTCATCAAAAAAGTCATAGGTCATAAAAATCAAATTAATAGTGTCATAAAAATGTCAAAAAAGTCATAGTATGTCATTGAAAAAGTAATAGACAATATAGTAGGTTATAAAAATGTAAAAAAAAAATCATAAAAATCTCATCAAAGTCATAAAAATCTCTAAATAAATGTCAAAAGTCATAGTATAGTAAATCATAAAAATATCATCAAAAAGTCAGTTTGGTATGTCATTAAAAAAGTCACAGTATGCCATTAAAAAAGTCAACAGTCATATAGTATGTCATAAAAATATATAGGATATTATGTAAAAATGTGGTCAAAAAAGTTATAATATAGTACGTCACAAAAATGTCAAAAAACTCATAGTATACGTAGTATGTCATAAAAATGTAAAAAAAGTCATAGTATAGTAGGTCATTAAAATTTCATAAAGACATAATTAAGTGTCATAAAGTCAAAAACGTCATTATAGTAAGTCATAAAACTCGTCAAAAGTCATAGTGTAGAATGTTGTCAAAAAAGTCACAGTATGTCATAAAATCCTCATCAAAAAGTCAGTATTTAAAAAAAAAAAAAAAAAAAAAAAAAAAAAAAAAAAAAAAAAAAAAAAAAAAAAAAAAAAAAAAAATTTTAAAAAAATCTAATTAAAAAGTCATAAAAACAAAAACAAAAAATCATAGTATATCAAAATATTGTCAAAAACTCATAGTATATAAACTCAGCAAAAAAAAAAGAAATGCCCCTTTTTCAGGACACTATTTTAAAGATACTTTTGTAAAAATCAAAATAACTTTAGAGATCTTCATTGTAAGGGGTTTAAATAATGTTTTCCATGCTTGTTCAATGAACCATAAACAATTAATGAACATGCACCTGTTGAACGGTTGAAAAGACAGTAACAGCTTAAGGGCGGTAGGCAATTAAGGTCACAGTTCAAAAGGAAATTAGGAAAGTAAAGAGACCTTTCTACTGACTCTGAAAAACACCAAAAGAAATACCTCCAGGTTCCATGCTAATCTGTGTGAACGTGCCTTAGGCATGGTGCAAGGAGGCATGAGGACAGCAGATGTGGCCACGGCAATACATTGCAATGTCCCTCCTGTGAGACAGACAGCGCTACAGAGAGACAGGAAGCACAGCTGATCGTCCTCGCAGTGGCAGACCACGTGTAACAACACCTGCATAGGATTGGTACATCCGAATATCACAGCTGCGGGACAGGTACAGGTGGCAACAAGAACTGCAAGAACCGGCCAGTCTGGTGCAGTACACGAGGAGGAGATGCACTGCAGGCTACTTAGGATTTTGACCCCCTCTTTGTTCAGGGACACATTATTGCATTTCTGTTAGTCACATGTCTGTGAAAATTGTTCAGTTTATGTCTTAGTTAAATCTTTTAATGTTCATACAAATACTTGCATGTTAAGTTTGCTTGAAATATAAATTTAAATATAAAAATAATGAGAGTATAGTATGTCAATAAAAAAGTCATAGTAAAGTAAGACAAAGAAATTGTCAAAAAAGTCATGGTATAGTTTGTCATAAAAATCTCATCAAAAAGTATGTAATAAAAAAAGTCATAAAATCATAATATAGTATGCCATAAGTGTCAAAAGTCATAGTAAAGAGTCAAAAAGGTCGTCAAAAAAGTAATAATAGTCATTAAAAAAAGTCATAAAAGTCATAGTATGTCAAAAGTATTAAAAAAGTCAAGTTTAGTCAAAAAAAGTTACCATAAAAAAAAAAAATATTGGATTGTGCAATAAGGCAGGCCTACTTGGTTCTTTCGGTGAATGATTGTTAAGATTTACAAAGAATATGTTAACAGCATTTACTATCTTAACTCTGACCTTTTGGGACTGATTGGTGGAATTTGTACACATGGCAATACATTGGTAAGAACAAATTACCTGTAACCATGTATCGAGCTAATTTAAATAGCTCAAGTTACTGTATTGTGTGAACAGTTCAGTTCATTTAATAATATTTATAGACCGAGCGCCGACCGCGACGAAGGCCCTTTTGGAACTGAAGGAATTATTATTTTCCTGGCAAATGGCTTAACATTCAAAAACTCACCAAAATAGGCGGTCGCATCAAGCCTGGTGAAAATTTACCTATTATAAGGGTTTCGGGAACAGGTGCGGTGAATTTACCTGATGAAGGTCTGAGACCGAAACATATTTTTCTAAATAAATTACTGCTTGCGTAATGGTCAGTGTGCGGGACTTTCTCTAAGCCTTTGATCTGCTACTTTTGATCATATCCTACGCACCTGCCCGACAAAAGAGGTGTGCAAAAAAATTAAAACCGGCAGCTGATTGGACGAACGCGTCACATGGTTTTGTTTTCTCCGGAAATGGCGGCCGTTCAGAATACGATCTCATTGTACTACAATAGTTCACTGAAACAGGTTTCTGAAAACATTTTAAATGAGAAATAGGCCATGCAGTTGCTGAATCTGTCTTCATTTCAGCTCAACA
This sequence comes from Perca fluviatilis, assembly GCF_010015445.1. Classification (NCBI taxonomy): domain Eukaryota; kingdom Metazoa; phylum Chordata; class Actinopteri; order Perciformes; family Percidae; genus Perca; species Perca fluviatilis. Next base: position 9,627,059 of record NC_053130.1, on the reverse strand, counting down.
AAGGTCAGTTTAAAAGATTTTCCTCAGATTTTGAGAGACTCTAGTCACCCATTTCACGGTGAGTCCCGACTGCCCTACCGCCGACTGAACAGGTCAGGTCGGCCAAAATGAACGCCGACAGCCCCCCAGACTGATGACTGCATGGACAGATTCAAGTCACTGACCTCGCCAGACTGTCCATGATTCATAAGAGTCCAACCCTGAGGACATTTACTGGACAAAATTGACTCAAAGTCATAGCAGCCCCTAGTGGCAACAGGAAGTAGGCCTAAAAGTCAAGGTGCTATACTTTTACGAACTCCTCCTAGATATTTCATCTGATGGACTTCAAATTTGGTCTGTACCATCTCAACACCTTAAAAGATGAAAAGTTATTAAAAGAAAAACTTTGTCAAACGGTGTGGGCGTGGCGGCCATTTTGAGTGTTTAGTGATTAACGAGAAAGTGGCTGTAACTACAGTGTACATTGTCATATCTGCTTAAAATTTCCCACAAGAGTCCAGGCCTGAGGACATATACAGGCCAATATTGACTTTTGGTCATAGCGCCCCCCGCTGGCAAAAGGAAATCAGCCTTATATGACAAACATCATCCGATTTACATGAAACTTGAATGTGAGGTCTACATGTTAGAGCCGACCTCTATACTTTAACCACACCCCCTTTTATAACATTTGAACAGTTTAAGGTAGGGTTTTGTGTGAGGTGTCATTGAACTCAGCAGAGTTCCTTCTTCATTGGTGATGGTTTGGCCCACCCCCCTATGCTTAAGCCACGCCCCCTTTCATAACTGGTGACCCATTTAAGGTAGTCTTGTGTGAGGGGTCATTGAACTCAGCAGAGAGTTCCCTTGTCATTGGTGACGATATGCTGTGTCTGAGTGCCGCGCAAATGCAGTCGCAAGGAGAGGCGTTCACCAGTAACCCCGATGTGCGCAGAGGCGCGAGGGCCCGCCCAATGCTGCTTGCAGCTTTAATTTGTGTCGTTTCTTTTGAGGGGTGCAAATGTTCCACCAAAATTAGGTCCTTCCTGAGACTATTTTGGAGAGCCACCGTCACTAAGTCCAGAACTTAGCGCCGCCCAAGACGATTGTGATTGGTTTAAAGAAATGCCCATAAAATATCTGTGGTGTAGCCAGACCTTATTCCACAGCGCTGTGGAGATAGGTCTCAAAATGCAAGACTAAGTTTGTTATAAAAAGTCATAATATAGTTTGTTATAAAAGTGATATTATAGTATACCATAAAAAAATGTCATACAAGTCATAGTACAGTTTCTCATAAAAAGTCATAGTATAGTATCATAAATAAAAACATGGTATGAGAACAAAAATCTACTTTTAAAAGACTGCTAGAATGTAAATTAATTCCATCACAGTGCACCTAACCTGTTTAACAAGCTGGTCACAGGTAAGTATTTTAATCTTGAGGCCTCTGAATTATTGCTTAAACAATAACCTAGATAAGAAACCTACACATTTCCACCACTGTAACATACTAGAAAAAATAACCACCTGAGCTGGGATAATGTGATCAAACATGCAGATATAGGTTTTGACTCTAGAAAATAATTTACAGCATGGCTCTTCCACAATTCATCAAGAAATACAAATAGGATTACGAGTCACAGGTGGAAACTGCATTTCCCACTATGAAAATCTGGTTTCATTCAATCTGTCTTTTCAATTAAAGCAGCTCATGAGTGGAATGTTGTATCAGCCTACATAATGAACCCCTTACAGGTCTAGACAGCTAAAAACATTGCTTACAAGCCCCCAAATCTATCAACACTAGTTTGGATGCCTCCATCATTTGGCATAGGTCTGTCATTACAAACCTTGTAGGCTCTAAACTGTCCTGCTGCTTGACTGACTTTAGTGCTACTGCTGTCCTGTTGCTCACATTTGTCTTCATTTAGGTTTATAAGAAACTTATGTAATTTAAACTGTTTTGTAATTGTTTTTACTCTGCTTTTAATTGATGCCCATGTCTATGCTCTGTGTTACTTCTACTGTAAATAATGTTTTTTAATCATAACTATTGTTTTAAAACTTAGGCACCGGTTTACCCAGCTTCCTTGACAGAAGTGCTGACTGATCGTTTGAACCCCATTTAGAAAGACTAAGTCAACACTGTTTAGAAAGAATGTTTGGTAACCCTTTACTTTAATCTATCTACATAAGAGTGACATGACTGTCATGACACATGAACCCTAACTTGGCATGACAAAAACCTAATGACTTACTAAAAGAAGCATTATGTCAAACATTTATGACTTGTTTATGTTCATGACATGCTCATGACAGTGTCATGTCACTCTTATGTAGATACCTTCAAGTAAAGCATAACCAAATGTTTTACACTTCTGCATTCAGTTGTCAAAGCCACACATACAAAAGCAGGCATGGCATCCTTTTGTAGTAAAGAAAAACATTGTGAAATATTCAATTCTTATGGTAATCCGTTCTTGCTTTGATTTTTTTTAACCAAACATCTCTTTTAAATCTTACATGTTCAGCTGAGCAAAGTCACTTCCTGTCCACGTACTGCAGATGAGTGCTTGGACTTGATGCAGGGTATCACTGTGGAAAGAATATTTTGGTTATTAAAAGTATTAACTATGATTGCCTTTCCATGTTTAAAAAAATAAAAACATTTACCTTTGGCATCTTCCAGGTAAACTTTTTTTGGTGCCTTTTCAGCCTTCATTTTGATAGGACAACAGAAGACATGAAAGGGGTAAATGACATGCAGCAAAGGGCGGCAGGTCGGAGTCAGACCCGGGCCCCGCTCCGTGCGTGCGTGCGTGCATCCATCCATCTGATTCACGTAAACTTTTACCAAAATTGTGGAGGTATATAAATGGTGCAAAGCAGATTACTGTACTGTATTGTGAAAATTTACCAACTAAAGTTACCAAGCCAATAAAATACACTGGGTGTCACGTCTCTTCAAATGGAGAATTTATTATATGGATTTATTTCTGCCCAAATCCACAAATTACATAAACAAAATATTCAACGTGATACTAAACACCGCTATGGTTGGTGAGTTACAGACAGCAGAAAACATTGTAACAAACAAAATTGTGCATTTTAAACATTTTTTAAAACAGGAGCACAACATAATGAGGTGTAACTACCTCACTGATAATGGATGATAATCCAGCAAAACATAAATCAAAGAAAAAAAAAAAAAATCAAATATACATTCAAAAGAAATTACAACATGCAGATTCAGATCTTGTTTCACCTTGCTGAAAAAAAGCACAGGGAAATCAAAATCCTAAATTATTATTCAATCAGAATACCTACTTTTCTGTCCATTAATACTTCAATCTATGAGTCCTGTGTAGAAAACCTTGTGGTATGTGTGGACTTACTTGGACAATCAAGCATTTAGAATCCCCAGTTTTGGCTTCGATCCCTGCCTCCTCTCCCTCCACCATCTCTCCTTCCCCATCCTCCTCCGCCACCTCCTCCTCCACCTCCCCCTCCCCTTGGATTGCACAGCTCCTTTTCCCTCTTGTGCCTCTCATATCTCTCTGCCATAAGCACCAGCTCCTCAGGGACCTCCTGCAACAGGATTCACAAAGATTACATGCATTTTACTAGGGTTTGCTAATGATTTTATTAAATCTATTAAAATAATAATACATTTAAATAAGAAAACATGCTTCTAGGGCTGGATCTGAATATCCGTTCAATGGATAGGTATTCGATTTTCAATCTTTTTAAACACTATGAAGGTAAAAAACTGAACTGCCCAGGAGATTTTGTTACAATAGGTAACTAGGGATGGGCATCGTTTGGATTTTAACGATTCTGATTCCAATTCCGATTCTTCCTTTCGATTCCGGTTCTTATCGATTCTCGATTCTGATTCTTTGAGTGGTGGAGTTGAAACGGGTTAGATGCTTATTTCACAAATAAGAGGAAAGTTTTTTGAAACGATTCCGATTAGGAATCGGTTGTCGATGCCCAACCCTACAGGTAACGGTGTCCTGCAACAACAAAGCAGTCTCTTCTCTCTCTTTTTCCGTTTCCCCCGCCGCTACTGCTCGAATATTTGCTATTGGAAAGCACTGAAGCTCAAAAAAAAGAATTATTCGTACAGCCCTACATGCTTCCTACTTAACACTTTCCAGCTCAGCTTTGAGGTTGCAAATACAACTTGGGAACAAAGCATTATTTTCTGATTTAGTGACTTAGTGCCATAAAGAGTAGGAAACAATATTTTTTATTTAATAAAAAAACTAAATGTAATAATGCGGTCAATGGAGTGAACCCCACTATAGCCTTCTATCTTATTTGTTAATACAAAAATAATCAGTCTGCAGTGAAATACCAGTACAAAGCAAACATAAAATGTGTTGTCCAAATTAAATGTGTGTGCCCTAACCTGTCCCGCTCGCTCCAGGATGGGAATCAGCTCAGCGGCCATCCTCCAGTCTTGTCTTGTTACCAGGGTAACAGCAGCACCTAAGCGTCTGGCACATAAATGCATTAACATCACAACCTAACCCAAGAACAGCCAGACAAAGTAAAGTGATCTGTAAACAGAGACACACGCACACTGCACTTACCCTGCTCGGCCAGTTCGGCCCACGCGATGGACATACTCCTCTATGTTACGTGGGAAGTCATAGTTAAAGACATGCGTTATGTCAATGACATCCAACCCTCGAGATGCTAAATCTGTAGCAACCAGGATACGAACTCGGCCTGGAAAAATAAACAGTTATCTTTAATCAATTTAATCCTTTAATTATTGGAGCCTTCACTTGTGGTAGCTCATTGGCTTCAAGATAAGCTCCCCATCTTAAAACCAACATTTAAGTTTCAGTCTCCTCTGCCTTCCTGAGGTAGGGAAAGCCTATTTTTAAAACCACACTTTCCATTCAGTTACGTACTATCTTTAAAGTCTTTGAGGGCCTCTTCACGGTCATACTGCTCACGGTCACCATGGAGACTTTGCACAGCCAGGCCCTGCAGACACATGTCACTGGACAGGTCATCACACCTGAGATTGCATGCAAATTAGAGACAAAAACGGACACACATGAAATTATTAGTTAAAAGGTGGTAAGTGCTGCCAATGTCAATGAATGGTTAACTCTGGCATTTACCAGAAACTGTGGGTGGCAGCTGAAAACACAATTTACTCCCTTTAATTTCCCCTTGGTTAGTGACCAATTCCCCACTCACACAAGCTTCTTGCCAACAAAGATAAGGACTTTATCAGTGGGCAGCATGTTTCTGAGGAAGTCAAACACGTAGGACTTTTTCTCGTCTTCATGGACGATCAGCACTGTTTGCTGCACTGTGTTAACAGCCTAAAACCCAGAGAAACACAGGAAGCATGAAATCACACATTCCACACAGCAAGCAGGTGGGACAAAGTAGAAGATTAGAATACACAGACATCAAGTACCCAGTCAACACACTGAATAAATGATTGACTGTATTCATTTCCACATACCGCCAAGTCTAGGGTGCCCACATAAACCATCATGGGATTCTTTAGATAAGATTTGGCCAATCGCCTCACACCGGTAGGCCAGGTGGCACTGAAACATGGGAGTTAAAGATTGACAAAGGAAGTTCATTTTCAATTCTATACTGCACATCCTACAACATTTCATTTTTTTAACATGATGAAACATACATAATTCAGAGTTCATTAATATATGCATTGTAACACACTCTCAAAACTGTGGAAAAAACACTGGATGGTTTTAATGCTCAAGGTGAGCAATGTAAATGCTTTCAAGAGGGGGCTGCATCTGTACTTGTGCCCTAATGTCCTGTTCATTACGGTTTAAAGTGCTTCATGTAACTTGACTTGTATTGTACCTGGTCATGACAGTCTGTCTGTCTGGGCGAATGTCCAGGAGAATCTTCATAATCTGGGGTTCAAAGCCCATATCTAGCATACGGTCAGCCTCGTCCAGCACCTTTTCCCAATGATTAGAGTAGTTATTAAGAGCAACCCATCTGTATTCTCACACAACCTTAAAAGATTTAAAAAACAAACAAAAAAAATAAAAAAAATAAAAACACACATACAGACACAAAACAAAGAACACAAACTTTTGCTAAATTGGTTTGTGCTAACACCTAAGACATGAAGAATTTCACAAATAGACTTGAGGCACTGGGATGCACAGACACAAACAACTGACCAAGTAGGTGATTGAGCGAAGATTAATGAGCTCATTCATCTGTAGATCATTTAGTCGGCCTGGTGTAGCGATCACTATGTCCACGCCCCCCCTCACCAGGTTGATCTGGGCTCTCCTATCCCCTCCACCATATATACAGACACTGAGAGAAGGTACAGAAGGAACAGTGATGGTCATGTCGCCTCTACATCGCAAATAACTACTGATTCTAAGCTCATACTCAATGACTTATGATGATATAAGACTGCTGGACCTTTTGTAGCCCTTGTAGCTGTACTTCTTGCACTCAGTTTCAATCTGCAGGGCCAGCTCTCTGGTGGGAGTCAGCACCAACATGCCTGGACCACCCCGCTCAGCTCTAGGCCTATCAAGAAAGGAAGGACAAAAACCATCGACTGTTAATATTAATGGTAAAAGAACCCGGTTCGGCGAAGTGCTGCAATTGCGGAAGTGCCTTAAACCTGCATTCTATCTGAATTCCAGCAGGGGGCGACGTGCGGTTGCAAAAGGAGGTCGGTTTCTGTAGAAGTCTTTGAGAAAGTGACCCACTTCTCACTTGATTTATTACCTCAGTAAACATTTTCATAAGGAGCTTATGTTCTCAATCGCTTTTAAGTCTTCTGCAATACAGAAGGATGTTAATTTTTTGAATTATGCTCTCGGTTTTAAAATCGGCGATAAAGCGGGGGATGTTTTAGGGCGTGGCTATGATGAGATCGATATGATGGCTAGTCTGCTAGCTGGCTGCAAACTGTGGAATGGATTTCCTGAACGGAGGCGCGGCTCAATGAGACAGAGTTATGAGACACGCCCCCACTCAGGAAATCCATTCTGCAGTTTGCAGCCAGTTTGCAGCATTGTGACTAGCCAACGCGTTCGCTGTGTGGAAATACTGTACACTGGAAACACCGCAGAGCAAGACAGCAAAATGCAATGTTTGCAAAGCCGTAATTCAGAGAGGCGGAAGCTCCCTCGCATCGTACAACACTACGAAAGCAATCAAACATTTTTAAAAAAGCAGAAAGGGGGTAGAAAGACAAAAGGAGCGAAGCACTTCTGGAGTCAGTCCAAAAACAAGGTAAACTCCAGGCAGCAGTGTTTCCTCTGTGTTGATAGCATAGTGGCGGTGCACCACGGTAAAATTTCCAGCGCCACAGCATCAGAAATAGGGCAGACGCACAACAGGGTTTCCGCTATGTACCACCTTCGGCTGTTTATGAAAAGTGATAAAGTCGTAGAGCCGTGTGCTCTACTGAACTCAAGCGAACTGTCATTTGCTCTCTCTCTCCCTAGGGTGAGCAGAGCAACTGGAACAGTGACAGGACGTCATCACTCGCGAAGTCATGGCAACCAAATAAACAACAGGGAGAGTACTACTTCACTCAATTAGTGATAAACCGCGACGAAAGCCGCAACATGAAATCCGCACTCACGCGGGTCCCGTGAAATTGACAGCTACAGTTTATTGGATAAAAAAAAAAAAAGTGTTGGGCACGCTGACTTTGATGAATTTACTGTTTATCAGACCCCCGATGAGACAAGAAGCTAATGTTAGCTAACGCTGCTGTGACGGCCCCTCGGCCTCTGACTCCCGCTGCAGGAGAACGCTGTATTCCTCCGACACGCTGCATTAACGTTACGGTTTTAAAAAAAGTTTTCCAGGTTAGTGGGGGTGCATACCGCTCAAAAACAACATGAAAAACTTAGCTAGTAATGTTCACTCAGCGTTTAGTTTTGTTGTTAAACTGTGTGTAAAATGAGCGGTGACGTTAAATCACCCTACGGTACAGTCTATTTGCTGGATGGTTTCAAGGAAACGGTCGGCAACTAACATTAGCAGATAAGCCCGTACACTGACATCCAATCCCCCCCCACACACACACACTTTTCTTATATTTCAAGACTCAAGTATTTGATATTTTTGGAATTTAATAAATATTGACATGACAATCAATATGAAACCCTTACAGTTGCATATTTGTTTTCAGAATGGGATTTTTCCTGTTAATAGGATTTCCTGTTTTTCTGACTTCCTTTTCTGACCTTATACTTACCTCAAGTTGCCTTTTGGGACATACATGCATACATATCATACTTGCCTGTTGGGAGGAGTTTATTTCAGCATTATATAAAATCAACAATAATGATAATAATAATAATAATAATAATAATAATAATAATAATAATAATAATAATAATAATAATAATAATAATAAAGCAAACACAGCTCTGGTATCGGAATAGTATCGTATTGGCCGATATCCAAATTCAGGTATCTGAAGTGAAAAAAATGTGGATCGGTGCATCCGTAACTTTAACTGATGCCTTAAGAAAAACAAATTGCTAAAAAGTAAGCAAAAGGGCATGAACTCACAAAGGCTGTCCATCCATGTGAATGAACCCTGGCAGCAGGTAGGCCAGGGTTTTGCCTGTTCCTGTCTGAGCAATGGCTATCAGGTCCTCTCCGCTCAGTGACACTGGCCACGCCTGAGACTGGTGAAGAAACAACCGAAAACACCATTGTACATTTATACAAAACGATTGAAGCTACATACACACACAAAACAACTGGTGTAAAAGACACTAATCCAGTAACTACTCTACAAATATACTGTATTAAAGTTAATATGCAATACAAAATTTAAGACTTGTAAAAAATTTACAAATTATCAAAAGCAATCTACAGATAGCATTAAACACCCCCAGACCCCACTGGAGGACCTGAGGCCCACATAAACACAGTCTCACTAAATCCTGTGGAAAAACAGGATGTGAGCAGACATGCAGGCTGGATCAAAGTAGAGGGTGCGGCAGTACACCAGCTTCACATCTACCACAGGAATCAGCATGCTTAATATACTGTCATTGCATTACACAGAACTGACAGTGGAACTATTTGAATGCACAAGGCCAGTGATGACAGTGCATTCCATCAGACCAAGCCTCTTACTGTGAAATGAAAGTGGAACCTGAGAGGACGATGATGACGTTTCATTTCCCCTCGCAGCACACCCACGATTTTATGTTTCATAAAAAAATTACAAAAGTGAGGGGAGAGTTGGAAAGATAGAAAACTGGAAAGATAGAAATCTATAGTTAAAATGCTCACTAACTACTTCTTCAGACAAAAGCACTCCGTCTTAATGTAGAACTTTCTAAATAAACGTGCACACAGCCAAGCACCCATTTTTTACATCTGTTGTAGCCACAATTTAATGATTAAAGTAGATAAATGAAAAGGTTTTTTCTCAGATTTACATATAAATAACTATAAAAAACCGTACGTCTGCGTGCTAAAGTAGCAACTTCAGCAAGTTCAAAAAAGTATTCAATGTTATATTATTCCCTTGGGCAATAGGGATAATATACCTTTTATTGTGGCTTCCCCTTACTCTGAATACAGTGGAAACACTGAATAGTTATTCTAAGCAAAGATTTGGTTCAAGAGAATATGAATAGAAGAGGTCATCATCTACAAAAAAATATGAATTAAAAAGTTATCAACATAATGTTATCTAAGCTTTCATTTCTGCTTTTTGGGGAGACTAAAACCATAGATTATAAAAATAAAAATTTTTTTAAAAAAAAGGCTCAATATTTCCTGTCAAGGCAGCCATTTACGGGAATTTCCAAATATAGATCTTGGTAAATCACGGGGATTACTCAAGAGTGACAATGAACAAGATACGTCACTACAGGTGCATTTGTGCAATTTCTAACCACATTACATTAGTATACCACACGGGAAATTTTTTCAATTACAAAATGAGGTGCCCATTTATCGAAACAGTAATTAAAACCATTTGTGCATTTCACAGGTCAAAAGGGAATTTTTTTATCTGGTTGTATACTTTTACACAGTATTGACCCATAATAATAATAATAATAATAATAATATCATCCCAGGTGCCAGGCTCATACCTGGATGGGTGTTGGCTTGACAAAGCCAACTCGTTCAATATTTTCCATGATCTCTGGATATAGTTCGAAGGCCTCCAGAAAAGTGCGACAAGGATTGGGAAAAAGACGTTTCTCCCCCTCCTCCTTCAGGTCGTCCACAAAGATGTTGTTATTCTCCTTCCTGTGGGGAAATAAAAAATGAGAGTGGTTGATACCAAACCGCACTACCATTCTAGACAAACATGCAATGTGTTTTGCTGAAGTGTATGTTTAAAAAAAAAACTGCCTTTGGTCCAAAGTATCCGATTCCAAACCAGGGTGGCTACAGGTAGAGATGGTCCGATACCACTTTTTTGCTTCCCGATACCGATTCCGATACCTGAACTTGCGTATCGGCCGATACCGAGTACCGATCCGATACCAGCGTGTCATATATTTCATTATGTTTTAACATCTGTATACTACTATCTCTGTATGGATGTGATATGATTTCTTTCTTTGTTGTCGGTCTGGCTCAGGTTAAACTCTTTGTGAAACATGAACAAACGCAAACAAGGAATGCCCCAGAACTTTCTTTTATAGTTTTAATGAAAAAGAACATAAATAAACTACTTTAACGTAGATTTTCTTTAGGGCTTCATTACGTGGTATCGGATCGGTGCATAAACTCCAGTACTTCCCGATACCGATACCAGCGTTTTAGGCAGTATCGGAGCCGATACCGATACTGGTATCGGTATCGGAACATCTCTAGCTACAGGTATAAACAAGTTAAATTTAAAGACTTTTTAAGACCACTTCTAAATTAAATTTAAGACTTGAATGCGGTGCGTTTGTAATTATGTTCAACAAGACACTGAACCAGACAACCAAAAGCAAACAACTGGACTTGCATGTGCGTTATTGGTTAAATGACCACGTCCAGTGTTAGAATATATTTGTGAGAGTAAGAGTAACAGGTTTGTAGAGTTCATGATGCTGACCTTGTTGCCTTGCCTTATCTCTGTCTGCTAGGTTTTAGAGATAGGCTGTTTTGTCTTAAAGTAATATGATCCGTATGCATACGCTTTTGTATTTTGCAATATCATTCACTAAAGCTTGTATTAACTTTAACTGGACAAACCTTGAGTCTTAATTTGAATCCTGAGTCTTTTCCTCTGATCTACCAGTAAACGAACACTCTTCAGTGACCATAGAATTGGAGTCAGATTAAGTCTGGCCTTTTTGGGCCAGACCGGTCATCGGTCACATTTTCGAAATAAAATCCTACACCAGTCAAGATTATATGGAGCAGTTCATGGGCCATGCAACTGCCCAGGATCTACTTCAGCATTTCAAAGTAAGTGTGCCATAAATATATAAATAAATATATAATATAAATATATTCATTAACTAACCTCTTATATGTCACCTAAAGGATTATTAGGAACACCCTACTAATACCGTGTTTGACCCCTTTTCGCCTTCAGAAGTGCCTTAATTCTTCGTGGCATTGATTCAACAAAGTGCTGGAAGCATTATTTAGAAATGTTGGCCCATATTGATAGGATAGCATCTTGCAGTTGATGGAGATTTGTGGGATGCACATCAAGGGCACAAAGCTCCCGTTCCACAACATCCCAAAGATGTTCTATTGGGTTGAGATCTGGTGACTGTGGGAGCTATTTTAGTACAGTGAACTCATTGTCATGTTCAAGAAACCAATTTGAAATGATTCGAGCTTTGTGACATGGTGCATTATCCTGCTGGAAGTAGCCATCAGAGGATGGGTACATGGTGGTCATAAAGGCATGGACATGGTCAGAAACAATGCTCTGGTAGGCCGTGGCATTTAAACGATGCCCAATTGGTACTAAGGGGCCTAAAGTGTGCCAAGAAAACATCCCCCACACCATTACACCACCACCAGCAGCCTGCACAGTGGTAACAAGGCATGACAGATCCATGTTCTCATTCTGTTTATGCCAAATTCTGACTCTACCATCTGAATGTCTCAACAGAAATAGATACTCATCAGACCAGGTAACATTTTTCCAGTCTTCAACTGTCCAATTTTGGTGAGCTTGTGCAAATTGTAGCCTCATTTCCCTATTTTTAGTGGAGATGAGTGGTACCCAGTGGGGTCTTCTGCTGGTGTAGCCCATCCGTCTCAAGGTTGTGCGTGTTGTGGCTTCACAAATGCTTTGCTGCATACCTCGGTTGTAACGAGTGGTTATTTGAGTCAAAGTTGATCTTCTATCAGCTGGAATCACTCGCCCCATTCTCCTCTGACCTCTAGCATCAACAAGGCATTTTTGCCCACAGGACTGCAGCATACTGGATGTTTTTCCTTTTTCATACCATTCTTTGTAAACCCTAGAAATGGTTGTGTGTGAAAATCCCAGTAGCTACAGTGCCTTGCGAAAGTATTCGGCCCCCTTGAACGTTTCGACCTTTTGCCACATTTCAGGCCTCAAACATAAAGATATAAAACTGTAATTTTTTGTGAAGAATCAACAACAAGTGGGTCCCAATTATGAAGTGGAACGAAATTCATTGGCTATTTCAAACTTTTTTTAACAAATAAAAAACTGAAAAAATTGGGGTACGCAAAATTATTCAGCCCCCTTTACTTTCAGTGCAGCAAACTCTCTCCAGAAGTTCAGTGAGGATCTCTGAATGATCCAATGTTGACCTAAATGACTAATGATGATAAATAGAATCCAGCTGTGTGTAATCAAGTCTCCGTATAAATGCACCTGCTCTGTGATAGTCTCAGAGGTCCGTGTAAAGCGCAGAGAGCATCATGAAGAACAAGGAACACACCAGGCGGGTCCGAGATACTGTTGTGGGAAGTTTAAAGCCGGATTGGATACAAAAAGATTTCCCAAGCTTTAAACATCCCAAGGAGCACTGTGCAAGCGATAATATTGAAATGGAAGGAGTATCAGACCACTACAAATCTACGAAGACCCGGCCGTCCCTCTAAACTTTCAGCTCATACAATGAGAAGACTGATCAGAGATGCAGCCAAGAGGCCCATGATCACTCTGGATGAACTGCAGAGATCTACAGCTGAGGTGGGAGACTCTGTCCATAGGACAACAATCAGTCGGTATACTGCACAAATCTGGCCTTTATGGAAGAGTGGCAAGAAGAAAGCCATTTCTTAAAGATATCCATAAAAAGTGTCGTTTAAAGTTTGCCAAAAGCCACCTGGGAGACACACCAAACATGTGGAAGAAGGTGCTCTGGTCAGATGAAACCAAAATCGAACTTTTGGCAACAATGCAAAACGTTATGTTTGGCGTAAAAGCAACACAGCTCATCACCCTGAACACACCATCCCCACTGTCAAACATGGTGGTGACAGCATCATGGTTTGGGCCTGCTTTTCTTCAGCAGGGACAGGGAAGATGGTTAAAATTGATGGGAAGATGGATGGAGCCAAATACAGGACCATTCTGGAAGAAAACCTGATGGAGTCTGCAAAGACCTGAGACTGGGACGGAGATTTGTCTTCCAACAAGACAATGATCCAAAACATAAAGCAAAATCTACAATGGAATGGTTCACAAATAAACATATCCAGGTGTTAGAATGGCCAAGTCAAAGTCCAGACCTGAATCCAATCGAGAATCTGTGGAAAGAACTGAAAACTGCTGTTCACAAACGCTCTCCATCCAACCTCACTGAGCTCGAGCTGTTTTGCAAAGGAGGAATGGGCAAAAATGTCAGTCTCGATGTGCAAAACTGATAGAGACATACCCCAGACTTACAGCTGTAATCGCAGCAAAAGGTAGCGCTACAAAGTATTAACTTAAGGGGGCTGAATAATTTTGCCGCCCAATATTTCGGTTTTTATTTGTTTAAAAGGTTTGAAATATCCAATAAATTTCGTTCCACTTCATGATTGTGTCCCACTTGTTGTTGATTCTTCACAAAAAATTACAGTTTTATATCTTTATGTTTGAGGCCTGAAATGTGGCAAAAGGTCGAAAAGTTCAAGGGGGCCGAATACTTTCGCAAGGCACTGTATATATCCCAGGATATTGTGAAATACTCAGACCACCCCATCTGGCACCAACAACCATGCCGCTCAAAGTTGCTTAGATCACCTTTCTTTCCCATTCTGACATTCATTTTGGAGTTCAGGAGATTGTCTAGACCTGGACGACACCCCTAAATACATTGAAGCTGCTGCCATGTTATTGGTTGATTAGATAATTGCATTAACGAGAAATCTTACAGGTGTTCCTAATAATCCTATAGGTGAGTGTAGTTAAGCTTTACTGATTTGTCAAGTGAATAACAACTATGGATAGGGCACTACACGTTAATTAGACAAATTAAAATGAATGAATTAAAAACAGCCAAATTGAGTTTTAGAATGGTATTAGAGTCTGCTGTTTACCTGCCAATATGTATAAATAGTATACAGTGCTGCTCATAAAAATAGCCCCACATCATCACATACCCTTCACCATACCTAGAGATTGGCATGGTTTTATTTCATTTAGCCTCATAGCTGGTTTGATTTACATTGAGAGATGATTTTATTGAAAGTACCCCATCTCTAGGTATGGTGAAGGGTATGTGATGATGTGGGGCTATTTTAATTCCAAAGGCCAAGGGAACTTTATCAGGATGCATAGTATCCTGGATCCACGAAATAACTGGCCTTTAAAAATAAAAATCTGCCTGCCTCTATGGGAATTTAACATAGGGGTGTACTTACTTGTGCCCCCTGTATTTTAAGGAAGGGCATTTATTTATTTACGATACATTATTTATTCACAAAGAAAATTGGTGTCCTTAAAAGGTTGGACTTTTCCTACTTTTTTTTAATTAAGGAATTAAGATCAATTTCCAAAAGATGATTTTTGTATTCCTCTTTTTAGTCAACTTATCATGGGTTCATAAACTTATGAGCACCACTTGTCATTTAACCAATAAAGCACATGCAAGTCCAGTTGTTTGCTTCTGGTTGTCTGGTTAAGTGTCTTGTCGAACATAATTACAAACGCACCGCATTTTTGGACTTAGGTGAGGAGTTATTTTTTGATATATGGCGCCAGTCCAAATTTAGCGTAACGTATCTGGTCTTGTCCTTTCCACAGGTAAATGACTGTACAAGCCCCGAATCTGGAAACATTGCTTTGAACACTTCTTCAATCCCGTCATTAGACCTGTAGGAATTGTGGCTCGTCACAGTCCTCAGCACCCACATCACCTCTGCTCGGAGTGTTGGTATAGAGCCACAAATTGCTCGGAGGGCAGCTGGCATTGTTGGCTGTGGATTTCCCATCCTAACATCCAGCGTTGTAGCGTTGACATTGTTGCTAGCGGTAGAAATGGTGTAGCAGAAACTAGCAATTACAGGCTGCTGGCGAGCCTTTACGTAGTACGTAGTTTACCAAGTTTGAAATTCTTCCGACGAATAACGCAGTTTGCTTCATAAACATTCCCAGGAACCAACCTTAACCAATAATACTCGTTCTTTTGAAGCAATTTGTAATTGAACTTCCATTTCCCCATGTTTCTAGGTGGCTATCAACCATTGCTGTATTACCTGTATACGGCGAAATTGCAAATCCCACTGACTATGGCCACGCCAAGACCCGCCCACGAAGCAGCTCGATTGGTAGGGGTTAGGCATTTGACATCAGTTAAGGTTAGGATAGCCGATTGGTCAGGGGATAGGTCATGTACAAATGGGGTTACGTTACCTTGTGTAAAAAATATTCGACCTGGCTGGCAGAACAGATTGCCTGCATTTTCACTGTGGCATGACACAAACATATTTAAGACCTATCCAATCTGAATTTAAGACAATTTAATACTTTTTAAGGCCTTATTTTTAGAAAAAGTGATTTAAGACTTTTCAAAAAAGGACCCACGGCCACCCTGCAAACACCAAATGAAAATCAACTGTATATTGTGTTGCTTTTTTGTACTTTGTTTACAAGATGGACATGGAATATTTTTCCAATTTCAAAATCCAAGCCCTTAAGTAATGCTAAATAAATTAAATGAACAATCATTTGCAAATGTGACCTTGACCCAGAGACACACAGCAAACTTGTGTCCTGAGAACCTACAGGTCAGGGCTTTATGCAGCTGTGGCCTTTTTGTCCTGCACAACCAGATTTGGACGACAATCCTTTGTTGTCAACTACTTTTCGTGTATTGCCCAGCAATGCACCCTCTCTCACCCTTACTATGAGGCCCTAAAGATTGAGAACCTCTGACTAATTTTTAAGTCAGGAGGCTTGCAAGTGTCTACATCACAAATTTGCATACAGTTTACTGTAAGTATTACAGCTGGACCTGCTCAGATAACACAAGAAGAGGTGGACAAATGGCGCCACCTATTTGTCTGTAATGGAAAACAATGCAGATAACACAAACTTAAGTGTTAGTTGAAGAAATCCAGCAAAAACAAATGGGAGATTTGAGGTTTGCAAGCCTGTTCATAACACCCTCAGTCCTTACCTCTACTCGTAACATTTATTTATATATTTTTTGAAATACTGCATTGTATAGCATCGTGGACACCCCTTTTTACACCCACAGGGATGATGTGATAAAAAGGTAACACAGGCAGAATTACCTCCATTCACGGACTTCCTCTGCTGTGAGCATGGATACACTCTCTGCCTCAGTGTAAAAATTCTTCTTTAAGGGTGGGAGGTCTGAAGAAAGAGAATATAACAAAAAGTTTTAAGTCAGGAATGAGGCCCACTTACTTTTGCAAATTAAATTCTGGTGTCATATCACAAGGATAAACTAATCATCATAAGCTAGTAAAAACAGGGCAAAGAAAAACATACATAATATATACATAAGACAGTTTTGTTTGGACTTTGTGCCAAATCAATGGAAAACATATCACTTTACAATTACTTGTGGACTGCAGTGTATGTAGAGTAGCGACTATGAGCCCTCACCCTTCCACTTGAGCTCTGCATACTTGTCCTTATTCTCCCGGATGGTGTTCCAGTCTATGGATACAGGGGGCGGGGCAACATCTGCAGCATCTAATTCTGCAGCAGACCAGACAGAGCTATCCCTTACTCCTCCAACACCTCTCCCTCTGTGGTCTCCTCCTCCACCACCTCTCCCTCTGTGGTCTCCTCCACCACCTCTCCCTCTGTAGCCTCCTCCATCATCTGCTCCACCATAGTCTCCCCCTCTACCAGGACCTTGGAAAGAGATCAGTAAGTATCAGTCAGGAACTTAGGTTCCTTCCGTTGTTTTCACCCACTGTTTGTAGTTTTTCTCCTCCTCTGTGCATTCAAGAAGAACATTCATTAGGCTCCGGGATAAGCACACATTTTTCACTCAAGTTGAAACTTTTTCGTCTTGACAGTTGTGGGGTTTTTCCCCACCCCTCCTCAACTGTGATTGGAGGGCTAGGTGAAACTCCCGGGGACCAGAATAAAACATTGCTCAATGCAGAATAGGCACCCAGCGCCTCGTCATGATGCTGGTGTATGGAGCATAGTGTAAATATGTACAGCTCCCAGTGCAAAGCCAGGGTTTCCTCTATGTTGATTTGACCGTGGCGGCCCCCCACGGCAACATTTCTGCCCCCCACCGTATCAGAAATAGGGCTGCATTGTTAGAGTGCATGTCATAGAATAGCACGGTCACTCGGCAGAAAAAGGGAGAAAGGAAAAAGAGACGCTATCCGGATGATAAGCCAGTTGAGATTGTGTGTGTGTATGTCCTTAAAAACTGTAAGTCGTATAACTTATGTTGTCAGTTCATTTAAGCCTGGTCTTGCAAATTTAAATCAAGTTAACTGGTGATTTTTTTCCCCCCAATCAACTAATCGATTGGTTGAAGAGTAGGTAGAATTTCAGTAGACCAAGACTTTCTTTAGTTGACTGCAGCCCCACTTGTGTTAGAATCTGACACATCAAATTACAGAAAATATGACGTTTGACCTAACACACAACTGCCAGGACTCGTTTTAGGATCAAGACCAACATTATCTAGAAAAATGACTTTGTACCATTGCGAAATCGAGAGTTGCCATCTGCTACCAGTTCTTCAATCATCTCCTTGGCCTTCTGCTGGGCAGCAGAAGACCCAAAGAGGACCACCTCAGCTTCATGGTCCCCATTGTTTATCTATAAAAAAAATAAAAAATAAAAAAAAACACAGCAGAGTTACAAACAGGGTAGAAAACAAATATCCTATACATCACATGTGTCAAACTCAAGGCCCGCGGGCCAAATCCGGCACCTTGCACAGTCTGATCCGGCCCACATATCAATTTAGGTTCACAATACATTTTGGCCCACCTAGTTGTGCGCCAAACCAAAAACATGGGAAACAGTTTTTCAACTTGCAATTACGCGACACTCAAAACAGAATTTGGCAAATTTGCCAACTTTGAGACTCAGAAATTCCCACAGAAACAGAGAGTTTGCATATTCAGGCTGTGAAAGAGGTTGTTGTCAGTCAGCTGTGTGGTAGCCTACTTAGAAAATCTAATCATTGTTTTGCTTGATTTGCTAAATTCTAGAATGTTTTTGGAACTTTTTTGCTCACTTTTTCAAGGCTTTATGTGGACCAAACTTTAAATGAGAAGACTATATGAGACATGCAATAATTGAGTCAAAGATATTTTACTTTTTCGATGAAATAAAAGCATGTCAATAAACTATACATGTCTGGTCCTTGATGGGATTCTCTTTTTCCAGTGTGGCCCTTAGTGAAATGGAGTTTGACACCCCTGATATACATGGTCTCCGTCACAGGTTCTTAAATTGCATCCCCGGTTCCTTCACTTCCTTTCGTCTTAGTCCATCCCACTAAGGAAGAAAAGGAGTGATTCAAGCAAATCATGCGAGGAGAGAGGAAACAAGGAAATGTCTTTTTTGAGGGATGAGGGGTCCTTTCCTCTAAAGCGTCACATAAATTCATCAGCTGTATGGGCGGAGTTAACAACGGCTTTCAGCTGCACGGCTTTCGGAAAGACTGCTGTCGTGTATCCCATAGTCATAGCTCCTCGGAGAACCCTCTTCGGTGCAGAAATAAGAGCTTTGAAACAGTCTTCACGAAGGAGGCCCAGAACAACTTTCGGTTCAAGCGACGAGTTATCAAATAAGAGAAAGGAGATCCAGCCATGGTCTGACCACAGTGCCTGTTCATGCAAAGAGCAACATTCCCAATGTTTAGCAAAGGATACAGGGCAATAGCACAACAATCTTGCCGAATTCTGAAGATGATTTACAGCTTGATCTGCATTTCAGTTAATCTACTAAATCTACAGACCATTTCCAGTTTACAGTGTCTGGAATTGGTCCTGATCCCCTATGGTTTGAAATTAAGCTGACTTGGTTCTTGTCTTGGAATTGACTGTACCTAACTTAAGAGGATTTTACAACAGTCCTGACTCCTGATAAACAAAAAGACATGCAATTGCTGATTTTCAGCTCTAATTACATCTGGTAATCTGACTTCTGTCATTTACAATTATAGCCAACTGTTGGTTAATTTAGACGAACAGAAATGCCCAATCTCATTTATTGTTCCTTTCTCAGATCCAAGGAAGAAGCATCGTCAGTCATGTCCACACTGCCCTTCAAGTGTACACTAATGTTGGCCACACCAGTAACTTATTGATGGATGCGCTATAAAGTCACAAGGTTGAAACTAACAGTCAACTTGCCTTGATCCTTGCACCGGTGCTCTCCTCAAGTTCACGAATTTTGGCTCCTCCGCGGCCTTTAAAAGAATTAAAATGTATTTAGAGTCGGGGCAAAATCTCTAGCTAACATTAGCTACATCGCTAGAACGTTACAGCAATGGAACATATCAGCTAGCTAGCTAGCTAGCTAAGTAACACAAACTACACTTCGCTAAGTACAGGTCACACCCACACACTTTATTTTTTTATAACAGTTTATGAAACTTGGTAGAATGAGGGTCTTAACTTTACACTATCATGTCGACCTCATTTGTTAGCATAGCTAGCTAAACTGACCGCGAAGTCAACCGGTATTTTGCTAAAACGTACAATTTATAGCACCCTTTAAAACTGAAACTACTGCTTTAGAAACCTACCTATTACCCTCCCAACTAAACCATTTTCCACGGTGAAAGTCACAGGCTGGGAAGAGTCCGACTTTTTATCGCCAAAAGTTCGTCGTCCAGGGCCTCCGCGATCCGTGCTCCGGGGAAACGGACCGACTTCGCCTCTCCGATTTGTGTACTCGAACCCCTCGCTACGATCGGCTCTCCACTCTCTTGATGATGCAGACCTGGTTCCATTTCTTACACCAAAATTTACATTTTGACCTTGACTGTCATACCGTGACAAATTCCATTCATTGGGAGTTGATTTTGTAGCAGGCTTCTGTATAGCAACGCCGCCCTCGCTGTACTCATCCTCCCAGTCAGACATTTTAAATTTGGCTCCACACCTGCCAGCTAGCTAGTTCACTAACCGCAATTAGCTAACTGTCAAGCTGTCAATCAAAAGTATGCCGCCTTCAAGTTTACTCTGTGAGTTTGGCACTTTGGGAGGTTGGAGAGATTTTTGATGAATATTGTATTAATAAATATGGAATGTAGCCTAATCAAAACATATTATAAGTATAGCATTAAAAGGTGAAGAGATTTTCCAAATAAATATTTTTTCAAAAACCATACCCTTTACATCCATTCATAGATATATCAAAGAACTTCTAATATATACACCATTATCCACAACCCCGAACTTGTTAAATCCTCATTCCGCAAAAGGCAACATGACCATTTGTCTTTTACTCTGCTAGTTTATAAATCTTTATTGCTAAAAAAAGACACAAAAACAGAGCAGTTTAGTTAATTTGTACTTTATTAATGAATAATAAAATTATTTAGCATTTCTCATCCAGAAAACATAATGTGCACTTTAATAAATTAATTTCAAAGAAATAATAATGTTAACATTATCAAGCTTTAAGGCCCAGTTGTGTAATAAATTACTGTTCAAGCAGTAGAGAAATGGTATATAAGCCATATAAAGTCTGTGGCTTAAGCGACATGATGTGAGCTGGATTCCCAACCCAAAATGAGCAGTTTGACTTCAACTATACAGTATGCTATGGGCTATTATGCAAACAGGACCTTATAGCATTTGAAGAAAAAATGAAGACTTTTCATATACAAGAAAGGCACCCTTAAGCAATTTCCAGATTGCAAAAAATAGCATGTGTTATGAGGGGAATAATCCATGGGCTTTCCTTGTGTTTGATATATTGCTCCAAAGTAACTGACAGTTTTGGTTGGCCTCTTTTCATATGTAGCAAAGCTTAATCAATACCTACCAAAAAATCTATTCCAATATTAGGCATTAAACTACTATGTCACATTTTCAGGCTTCCCAAACTCACCCAAAACAACTGCTTTCAAGTTGATAATATATTTCATCATCCCAAAACAACTTCTGAATGGGCTGTAGAATATTTCAAAATCAAGTGTTTACAATTGACATTTGTTAGGAGATAATACTTGTTATATTCTACTACAAAATGTTAATTTGCTAAATAATGCACCAACTCACAATTCAAAACAAAGGGAATATAACTGAAAAACAATGATGAATAAAGGTTGTGATTAACAAATTGAAATACATTTTTAAGACTGCTGTGAACATGCAAAAACAAATCAAAATGGCTAACAAAAATTAAGATGGTTGACATAGTTTTGTGCTATCAAGAGTAGTTTTAGGACAGTGTCATTTTAGAGAAACTTACAAAACACCAGTTTCCATAGACCTGTCAGTAAAAGCTTCTCAATCTGAATATGGACTAAATGTCCCAAAATATGAATGTGTACACTTGAGTAATTTTAAGCTTTATAATAATCCTAAATGGTAAAATATTGTAATTATGATTAATGTGGTGAGGAGGGAGTGCATGCACATTCAAAATCCTGGTAAATTATACTTTTCTTTGTAAAGAGGCCACACATAACTCACATTTTAATTTCAATCTCTTTTGAGATTCTGACTTGTCTAGTTAGTCTACTGCCTGTTAGTCTCAAGTTTCTGAGTGCTGAAGTACCAAAGTCACGGTATCAATTAGGATTTTGTATTGAGATTACAGGGGTAAATTTTTATAATCTCACTCCCTCCCTCTCCTATTCTAGCACGTAAATATATCAAATATGTTGACACTGTCAGCAGCAGAATGGAGACATGGATCAAGTAACAACATGCATACTGGATCAACAACAGTGCATGTACAGTATATTGTTATCATGGGTTCTCATCTGAATCCAAGATAACCTTCTATGTTTTAAAGGGAGTATGTGCATTGCACATTTCTCCCTGTATCACCACACTACATCTAGTGTTGCTCTGGACTGGAAGGAGGGAATATGTTCAGTCCAGCAGCCTTTAATCCTCATTGATGCACACGATGCAACCAGCACCCAGTAAAAAGATAGGGTTTGTCCAAAAAAAACTTGAAAAGACCTCAAAAGGTTGTATGTTTGTTCTAAAAATGTATCCTGATGTAGTAATTGGGTTATTTATATAACTACTTTCAAATTAGAATATAATATTCATATATGCGGATACTTTTTGTTAAAGATTTGGAGGAAACATTACTTTAACATGCAAGACATCCAGGCCACTAGCGAGTGTGTGACTGCTCTTGCAACAGCTTGGACATGCAGCATCTCATGCTTGGCTGAGAAAGCCCATTTGATAAGCCTACAGCTATTCAGCATTCAGACCATTAGCAACTAACTCACCAGGCTACTGTCCAAAGTAAGTGGGACATGGTCCAGCACCTCGTCTTGAGTGATTGCTGATAGGCCAATTTCCCCCCAATAGGATTGTCTAGTCCAAATTTACTGACAACTTGCTGACAGATGAAATTACAGTTTTTGCCGATTGCTCACACACTAAAAGTGAATGCTTGGACAAAAGCATCAAAACCCCTAACTTTTTTAACTATGCTTTAAACAAAGGCATCAAAAGTACAAACACGTTTTCTGCTTTGCACTTTGTTTGCAATTCTGCAACACACTTCTTGCAAAACACTACACGCTGTTTCTTACAATAAACACTTTGTTCAAGAACGAAAGAAAGATGAAAAATCTTGCTATCACTGGGAAATGCAAAACCCTATCTGAAATTAGCAACACACCTACACACATGATCACCTTGTGTGTTCTCCATCATCATGCCATATTAGGTCCCTACAATACTGCACACATAATCATATTTCTGGATGCACTATACAGGACGGACCACAGCAGCCGAGGGTTCGTTGTCATCTGGGGTAATGTTAGTTTCCACTGGGCTGCTCTGGTCTGGGACCGGTTCACCAACCACAATGTTGAAACTTCACAGTTGTATACTTGGCCCCTTACTCCCCCATTTCTCAATCCGAAAGAGGAATTATTTTTAGCTTGGTGTTGGAAAGTGTATGAACGTCAACCAGATGCCACCATGCCTCTTCTGCAAGCAATGGAAGAGGAATGCTGAGGAAGGCAGGATCCATTAACCAACTACCCCATCCTTTCCAAAAAAAAACTGTTTACCATTCCTCTGTAATTTTACTGCAATTATTTATTTTTATTGTTAACAGTAACATATTGTACTGTAATTATACTTTTCTTTGTGTTTTTTTGTTGTAAAAAAGAATAAACTGTATGTATGTTTTTTCTGATGCCTTTCTTTTTTTACATTCATTGAAATGCAATTAAATGTCAATTGAAACTGGAACATTCACAGGAGACTGTATGAGAACAATGGGTATACAAAGTACTAAAGAGAGCAGTGTTTTGTATAAAGTACATTAGTGTGTTATTGCTGCTTTGAAAGAATAATTCAAGTGGTGCATGTGTGTATCATTTTGTTGCAAAAATGCCATTTTCAAAAAGGATTGTTACATTTTGATTGCAGTTTCATCTTGACATAGAACTGAGATATTTATTTAGTGTTGTTTCTTATTTGGCTGTGGTGAAGAGTTTTGACACAATGAGCCAAATTCCGCAACACGTGTGTAAGCAATCGGCAAAAACTGTAAGCAACCATAAAAACATTAACTACATTTCTGTGGTTGTAGAAAATGAACAGAATTGGGACAATGGATTTGACCACTTTTTTTTTTTTGGGAATTGAGCTATTCCCATCATACCAGGCTTCACACAGACTGTAATTCTCCTTTCATTCATTTGTTTTCGGATACAGTCCATGCAGTGATATGTATGAAAGCATTCGTAAAATGATGACATTTTACATTGCCAAAGACAGACATTGAATAAGGAGAGTGATTGGATCTCCTCTTCTTCCAAGAAAGTATTTGAATGAAAAGTATTGTATGAAAAACTAAACCATTCGACAGTAATTTGTGAGTCACAGCTCTTTTTCAAGTTGGCTGGAGTACTCTGGTTGTGGATGTGTCTGTCTGCCTGCCTGCCTGCGTGTGTGTGTGTGTGTGTGTGTGTGTGTGTGTGTGTGTGTGTGTGTGTGTGTGTGTGTGTACGGAAGAAGTGGTTGACCTATAGCTTCCAGTGGCTTGTTTGAGGTTTAACTACACTAACTTGCACCTATTTTTGGCTGTGAGACAATCATGCAGTATTTCCTTCTGATTTGATTCAATCATTCAATTGTCAAGGTTGCCACAAGGCAGATGTCCTTCGATTTCTACAACAAACACTCCTGCTTGTTTCAGTGATGTGCCCAAACTACTTTGGTTTGTGTTTAGGATCAGACAGAAGTTAAAATGTAAGACTGCTGGAAATGACATTGAAAAGAAAGTTAACATTACTCACAGTATATTTTTGTGGTGAACCAAATTATTTGATGTGCTTCTACACTTCGATGTCTAGTCTAGGCTCAGAAATCACAGGTAACATCCCTTTCTTGCTCTTTATTTGAAACAAAATTTTTGTTTTAGCAACCTTTTTATTAATATATGATCTTGTAAAAAGTTAATAAATGAATCTCTAAATATCTTTAAATAAAGACCAAAGCAAATTCTCTTAAATGAAGGTATCTTGTATTTGTGTATTGTTTGTGTATTTTGTCTAATGTAAATATGCCCACTTTCATACATATTTTATACTTTTATTCTTAATAAAAGTAATTGTAATACCCTATAAAAAGTATTTAACATAATGAATGAGTGGATATAATCATGTTAGACAAAATGTGAAACCTTGTATGTCCATATAGAAAACATTGATTGGACATTTCCAACACAATATATGTAGAGTGTAAAAATACTTTAAAAGTGGCTTCCCCAACAATGGTTTGTACTTACAGTATGCAAGTGTGTGTGTGTGTGTTTGTGTGTGTGTGTGTGTGTGGGTGAGAGAGAGTGTGTTTATGTGTGTGTGTGTGTGTAGTTATGCCAGCTGTACGTGTGGTGGGGACTGACTGAGAAACTCGGGGTGAGGTGCAGCCTCCTCCACAGTCTGTAAAAGGTCTGAGGGGATGCTGTCAGGTCCCTGGGACAGTAAGTTGAAATGTTCTTCTGTTGGCTCTAGTTTGCACTCCCTAATGAAGAGTTCTGTTCCATCCCAGTTTCTAAGGTCACCGTAGGCATTGCCACGTTTGCTACCATTGCTGCTGCTGCTGTTGTTGAGCACGGAGGCGAGACCAGGGGCATGGTTGGTCGAAGGCTGGTTGAGATTGTTCACAGAGAGGGATTTTCCAAGACTGCCTTCCCAGTCTGAAGGCTTCTCTTCCGGGCTAGACGAGAGCAGCAGCAGGGGATCAAGCTCCAGGCTCATGTGCCTCCTCCAAACCCCCTCAGATTTCAAGCCAGTCTTCTCCCGCAGCGGCACCCTTCCCTGGGTAGGGCCTGCCTCGCTGTCCCCTTCCTCATCAGCATCGACACTGGATCCAACAACAAAAGAGGGGCCCAGGCTCCCCTCATCCACCGGCACTCCATCTGTCATTTCATCTGGGACGGGGTCAGCGGAGTATCGGAGGTGGGAGGGATGCATCATGGGGGGCAGACGGAGGGTAAAACCCCCTGTTGAGGGAGGTGGCGGTGGGAGGTCAGGAAAGTGTGCTCTTTTGGAGTTACCGTTGGGGGTGAGCAAGGTTGGATATCGGGAGGCAGCAGGGGTGATGGGGAGAGCGAGGCTGTTGACGGAGGATAGGATGGAGGTTCTGAGTCTGGGGGGCCGTCATCATCAGCGGGTGCCAGGATGAGCCGCAGGCCTCTAGGGTTGACGCTAAGAGAACGACGTATGCCCCCACTGTTATTTCTTCCACCTCCAGCCGGATCGCCTCTCTGGGGGGAGGGTAGATCCCTGCCAACGATGGAGGTCTGGTAGTCAGAGTTGCGATGCTGGTGGTTGTCCAGCTCGAACAGGGGAAGGGAGGAGAGGGTGAGTGCTGTGGGGCCTTTGTGTAGGACTTGGCGGTAAACGTCCAGCAAAGAGTCCAATTTTGATTCAATGGAAGTTACCTGGGCACAGAGAAAAGCGTAAGAGAGTAAGAACATGGAGGGAGGCAAAGAGAGAGAGAGAGAGCAACCAAGAGAGTGAAGCCTGGAGAGCTGTTAAGCAATTTATGACTTTTATTGATCTCAATTTTCAACCAAGAATTTTCCCGTAAAATTGACAGGTCTCTGGTGTTTTCAAAACAGTTTTCAAACCACAAAGTGAGTATTGAAAGCCAGAAATCTCCTGGCAAAATAATTCCTGAATCATTGGTGTTGGCCAAAAACTCAAATCAGCTCCTTGCACATCATCAACACTAAAGGGGAATGCAATCTTGCAAATGCATTAGTAAAGGATAGTGCTGATGTAGTTTTTCCCATTTAGATTTTTTTCTCAACTCACCTGTCTCTCTACCTTACACACACGTCCCAGCATGCTCATGCTCTCTAGAGAGTCTCCATCTGGGTGCAGTTTGTCCCTCATCTTCTTATCCACAGGAATATGGCCTTTTCCCAGAATCTGATCCACCCTGATCCACACACAAACTGGTGTTAATATACTTGAACAAATATTGATGTTGTAATATAAGTAGGCGCCCAAGCTTCATTTCAGGTTATCCCAAGTCAGGCAACAAACCTAAAGCAGCAGTAGGATGTTAAGATTAGAGTTAGTAGAACACACATCACACATAGCTTGGCTGTATCAGTGCCCTTATATGAAAACCCTGTATCTCCAAAATGGTCAGTTTTTCTGGAATAAAGATAAACAACAGATTGGATTAAATGCAGTATGTAGCCTGCATGGGTTTCAAGGGCTCTTTTTAACAAATGAAAATCAAAAAAATAAAATAATAATAATCACATTTTCACAAGTCATAGGAAAAGGGAATAAAAGCACAAGTCATTTATGAGAACTATATCTCGAAATTAGGTTAACAAATACAGTATGTTCAAAACAAAGATCATATTGTTGATGTTGGGTGAAAACCTGATATCACAAGATGACAATACATTTTTGAGTTAAAAAAATTCATCAGACCAGAACATTTTCTCAGCCTACAGGATTACCCTTCCGCTTGAAAAATACCAATACTGAAGTTACAAGGTTTTAGCAGACCAGTGTTGTGTGTGTAAGTCCATTTCCAGCTATTTATTTCACTTTCAATTCCAAAAGGAATAAGGAAGACGATAACTGTATCTTTCATTATGTTTTACTTTAAGACATTTAAAATCCAAGCTAGATGCTAAATGCTGCATTCAAATTACCAGTGAATCTATAGCCAGCTTCTGAATGTCAGCATTGATCAAGTTCTTTGACAATGTAATACTGTTGAATTAGTGGAGTTAATAAAGTTCGTACAGCTCTAACATGCATTGATCTAGTAAAGGTCAGCACCCAGAAAATGCCACACATGATTTTGTTCTATCTACAACAAAAACACATGAATTGATTGGAAAACACTTTCAAACACTTACAACTGCACACAAGTTAGCAACATTCACAGACACACACGTTTCCCTATGGATGGGATCTAATGTAACAACAGGGATGATGTGTTTGGGCTGGTTTGTGTATAAACGTTAGTACACATTTGCATTATATGCAAACATTTTTGATTAAAACCTCACCAAATGGCTGGAGTTAAATGCATTAGAATAATCATGCTTTAGGTAAACATTTGAATATGCTTTTTACTTTAAAAAACCCTTTTTGTGTGTCTGAATTGTCTAATGCAAACTCCAACCATCTGGTGCAGTAAGAAAGTCTGTTTGCGTGTGACATTTCACAGTCAGTCAGACACTTTTCAGGACAGCAAGGGAACTAATGGTCACCATAAGGGGGGACTAATGGGATTCTAGTGTAGGTAAAACTTAAATGAATTTAAATAAAAGTAACCCTGAGCCAGGGAGCTTCTTCCTGTGGTTGCTGTAATAATAGTGCAGGGCAGGAGAAGACATGTTCCTTGGTCGGCTACTCAGGCTGGGACCAGAGCCCGCTGCACTGGCCAGTCTGGAGACAGGAAAAAGACTGGGTCAGATACATCTCTCTCTCTTCTCTCTCTGTCTGTCTCTCAAACACACACACTAAAGCACGAAGCACAGGTGGACAAATGAACAAATCCAGTCCTATACTAACTGATATTGGCATGTAGATAAACACAGAGGATGAGAGGGAAATGTAGGCTAAAAATGTAGTTATCAAAGGCCAATATTGGTACTGACATTTTCTAAATGGTCATACTCAGATTCTTTTTATATTTAGAAATTGAATTATTTTCAGTTTGGCCATATTTGCAGTCTTAGTCCCACATTTGTGTTCATGTCAATGCAGATATATTATAAAACAGCATTTAGACTGTGATGTGTCAATAATAACCCACACTTCACTAATAAAAAAAGATAACGTAGATAAGATAAGTATGTTTTTCATGCCATTATGTCTGGATTAACAAGACTCTTTTGATGAGGGAGGAACATACAGCAGTGGCAAACATGATCTTGCACATAGCTTATCCACAGGTCAAAGATTCCTCTCCAAGCCATGTTTAACAATGCAAATCATTTCATGAAATTATACAAATTCAAAGAATCAGTTTTGCACTTCTGTTAGCTTGTCATGATGTTGGCCACATTAGGAGAGTAAACCTGTGAAAATATAATATTAATAAGAAGACAGACATAATGGCGGTCTAGTAGCAATGCTAATGAGATACAGTAAATGTAGATTGCAGCACTCAGGTGGTCTGTGTGTACCTACAGCCAATAGACACACTTCTAGTCTTGCTGACAACACTGGCATCGTCTAGCATCACTCAGCACAGCAAAACACAAGATGACCAAGAGCTTAAAACAAACTTCCTTTTAAAAAACATGGTTTGTAAATGTGAAAGTCCCAATCCATAACTGCATCATAGCACCCCCTGTTGAAACAATATTTCCTTAATAAATTAAGTGATTATAGACTTATTATACAAGAACTGAAAGTGTCTATATTGAAGCTGCAAAATAAATAGGAACTGAACTAAAACAGCTGGATTTTGAAGGAATTATGATGAATCAGTTTCTTCATGTATCTAATATGATAAATGAAGTTGTATGACTTCAAATCAATTCTGGATTGGAGCTTTTACATGGGGACAAAATAGATGCATTGCTTCTCTAGGTAGCACTGAGTATCTTTTCTTAGGTCACCTATGGAATGTTTGTTAGCTGGCAAAATGTTCTAGTTGGATGAGGTCCTCAAGGAGCCCAAATCAGGATCATCAGTTTCCAGTGAGACAGAAATAAGTTATGTGTTAGTATTTAAAATATTATGTTACTTACTACTAATCAAAGAAAAATGGTGTGATAAAGCACCACTTCCTTAGATGAACAATGTGGTAAGAAAAGGTTTCCAATGCTTGTTTCTTAATGCATATCATTGAGGCCCAGATCACCACAGCTATTTTATGTCCACAATGTAACATCTCCCTCAAAATAGAAATATATTGTGCATAATCTATTGCTTGAGCTCCTTAATGACCTCTAAAGCCAGACGTGGGTCAAGCAGCCTATTTGGTAAATTGTTTTGTGCATGTACAATGTATAAAGGCTACTATCTCAGATTCAATAAACCTCACCTAACTTTGACTCAGAGTAGACTAAAACCAAACTGTGGACTGCATCTTAACACAATTAACAGAAATACACTACCGGTCAAAGGTTTGGGGTCACTTAGAAATTTCCATTCCACTCCATTATAGACAGAATACCAGCTGATATTAGTTGCATTGTTTTTTTAACCAGGGCAGCAGTTTTCAGATTACCTTGCAAAAGGGTTCTCCAGTGTTTTCTTAGTTAGCCTTTTAAAATGATATCCGATCAGTAAAGGATGAATGGTTGCTGATAATGGGCAATGTAGATATTGCATTCAAGATCAGCCACTTCTTTCTACAACAGTCGAGAACCCTTTTGCAATTATGTAAGCGCAAAATGTAATCTGAAAACTGCTGCCCTGGTTCAAAAACAATGCAACTGATCTCAGCTGGTATTCTGTCTGTAACTTTTGACTGGTAATGTAAACCAAAGCTTCCGTGGCTATTTCCAACCTTTATGGGCTATTCAAGCGTAAGGATGCACTGTCTTTTCACATGCATGAATGCATGCTGCTTGACCCAGGTGCAACATCCTCAAAGTTTTCGTTATGTTAGCGGGGAAGCAGTTGGCGAGCAGATAAGGACAGGGTAGGTCTAACCCCGGTGCAGACTGTTTCCTCCGGGCCTGGCTGTAATATAAATGCAGGGAGGGAGAGGATAAGGTCTTGACGCGGCTGCTGAAAGGCTTTGGAGGGGGACCCACTACAGTGTCTAGTCTGGGAGACAAAGGGGACACACGTGTACATATACAGTACAAACACACATTGGGTAGAAAAGACATAGTTGGAAGTTAGATCAAGGTTAAAGTTGGTTAATTGTATTTAAAAGAATCATATGTAGAGTGATAACCTCTTTTATATTTATATATAGGACTAGAAGTAACTGCAGCAACATTGGCGGCAACATCCAAGTCCTGGAATAAAAACTTTTATAAAGAACAATTAACAGAATAAATAGTAAACATGAAGATAAGAGCAAGTTCACGTTAAAAAAGGGGTAACAACATTGCCCAAATGTTTAGAGGATGATTTTTACACAACCCAATTTTGTGGGATTTTGTGATGTGAATGTATTTTATGTTGGTGTGTGTGTGTGTGTGTGTGTGTGTGTTTCTGTGAGTCCTGACCTAGTCTGAAGGCTCTTGATGCGACAGAGCATGTCCAAGTGTCCTGCAGAGTACTGCTCTATGACATCCTTCACATCGTACGGACGCAACGTCTCCTTAAACTTCTTTTTTGCAACGTGGAACTTCATGATCCTACACACACACATACACACACACACACACACACACACACACACACACACACACACACACACACACACACACACACACACACACACACACACACACACACAAACACACAGGGGATGCTGAAGTTAGTAACAAAGTCAAAAGGGGCTTGAAAAATAATGATGTAATTACTACAAGGAACCACTAGATGGTAGCAGCAGCTTTGGGACAATCCTTGTTACATATCACTTGTTGATCTTTCAACAGTGTTGTAATGAAAACATTGTTAAAATCTCAAATACCTAAAGGAGTATCTAACGGGAAGTCATGGTTCCCTGGTTGTCTTGTCAAATCCATAACAACCAAAATGAATGACTTTGAAACTTGAGCGTAATCTTCTATCTACTTTATTTGGTGAACACAGCCACTGCTGAGCGGATAATATTGATACAGGTAAGGGGATCCATATACTTGGCGCATTTGGATTCCCCGGTGGCTTCTGATTTTCTACAGTTGCCTGTTTTTCTCACTGTCTAAATGGAAACAATGGTGACAGATGACCCTCTCTAATAACAGTCCTGACAGGGGAGGGGGTGTCCAACCATCAACCCGACACCCTGGGAAAGCCCTGGGCTCTGGCTGCCCGTGGAGGAGGCTGGGGTTGGGTGGTGCGGGTGATCTGTGGTGATGTGTGTGTGTGTGTGTGTGTGTGTGTGTGTGTGTCTGAGTATAGAGAAACAGAGGTGCTGGTAATAGAGGGGGTTTGATGGTCTTCAATTAAAAAACAAACTACTTAGTAACTGCTTAGTAATTTCAGTATGTCTGCAGATTTCAACTTAGATCTTTATTTATAAAATAAAGATCTTATTATTGCACTATCTCAGTTTCCTGATCATTTATTAATTCACGCTCGGTATCAGAAAAGCACCCCGACAGCAAGATAATGTCTTGGCATGTTATATCTTTCTAAACCTGCGAATATAACGGAATTTCAGAACAAGTGAAGTAATGACTGACTGGATATTATCACCAAACTATCATTTTAAGAGTGAACATTGCAACAAATTTGATTTGTGTCAAATGTGGATTATAAAAAGATTCCACTGGAAATTGTTACATAACTTGTACTGTCTGTTAAAATGAAAAAAAACTGGGGTGCCTGGTTAGCTCACCGGGTAGAGCATGCGCCTCATGTACAGAGGCTCAGTCCATTTCATTCCCCCTTTCATGCCCAAACTGTCCTATCAAATAAAGGCCTAAAATGCCCCCAAAAATTATCTTAAAAAAAATATAATATGGATCCAATATGGATAAAGTTGGATGTGACACACTGTGTTATACCCACCTGGCACTGTGTACAGCACAGGCAAGGGTCAGGTGTAGCTGGTAGAGCTATAGCTAGCTTAGAAAAGTTATGAGTGATGAAAATGTGATTGGAGTGAGTAATACAGGGGGAAACATTTTTGGTAAGATACAAAATATTACATTTGTATACACACAGACTCAGAAGCTAATTACATTAATGGAGGAGGATCAGTAGGAGCAACACTGCAAATCATAATGACTTTGGCTTGGTCTTTTATCTTGCATTAGAATTTCAGACCTTTTATTTGTGATACAGTACTCTCCCGTCACCCAGTAATAACCATAAACAGCTTTATTGGTTAAATAATGTCATTTTAATGGCTTTTTTTTACTTTAAAAATGATTCTGAATTCTTAATAACATACAGAAATGTATCACAACTACATCATATTTGAACCAGACGTGATTTTTCTCCCCAACCTAACTTTTTTTTTTTTATGGAAATACTGCTTTATTGATGGTGAAAATGGACTTTTTTACAATAAAAAAATGTGAAGAGGGTGAGAAGCAGAAGTGGAGTGAGAGAATCAGTTGGCGCCAGATGGATAAACATTCGCTCACAGGGTGCTGGTGCCAGTGTAAGAGATCAGGGTCTGCTGAAACACACACACAAACACACACACACACACACACACACACACACACACACACACACACACACACACACACACACACACACACACACACACACACACACACACACACACACACACAAACAGCTTGAAACCCCCTCAGGCAAACTCTCAAACCCAGCAGTAGACTTATGGAGGAAAATATGGAGAACAAATAGAGAAATCCATTTTAAAAAATCTTTGCTTGAGGGAACCAAATATCGTGTGAACCCCTGCACTCATGGGTGAATGTATGTTTTTCCCATCCTACATGTATAGTGGAGGGAAGAAAGACAGGGCTGTGTTGTGTTATATTAACTGTTATTGTAGCACTGTGAGGGAATACACAAGGAGAGAGGGTTTCACCTAAACACTGATGAAAATACAAACATGTTTAGAATCTTCTTCAACAGTCATAATTTGTGATAAACTAATTTGTTTGGGTGTATGAAACCAAGCTGCAAAACATGTATACAGTAAGACTCTCTACACTATATAAATCCATCCTTCTGTTAGCTGGTGGTATTTTTTTTTTATAACCTGGTTGGATTCATGTAGCCATTCACACACTGAGAGATTCATGAACCTTTCCATCCATAGCTACAGATCATAAACAGCCTATAAAAAATACTTAGGCCAATAAATCAAAAGGAAACGCGATCGGACTTGAACAAGAGCTCAACTACAGAAAAGATTGTAATAACAAAACGGTCAACAACTAGCCAATCACAAAAGGAGGAGGCAGTTTAGTGACATCACCACTTAACCGGTAACTGTTCTGTTCTGGGGGCTGTGGTTTCAGAATCAATAGGCACAGGTGAGAAACTACCACCTCGTGGTTGTATGCCTCCTCCAACCACTCAAGTTGTAGTAAACTTTCATATCTGCCCAGACTCATTTAATATATGTAGTGAAGACTTTGAAGCAATTTAATAAAAGTGTATTTTTTGGCGAAGCGAGGATGCTTCACACACAGCTTCGAGAAGCACGGCACAGACAATCTATACAATCACCACATCACATTCACCAAAGATTAGTGTGACCAATTCAGTATCCGTGTTTTTTGTGACTTATGGCTTTGAATAATGGCCAGAAAGAAAAGTGTTTTTGCAGAACATTATGATGTTGCAGTGAAGTTGACCTTTAACCACCAAATTCTAATCAGTTCATCATTCAAGTCCAAGTGGATGTTAGTGTGGCTATCACCAGACCAAGCTCAATCTTTTAAGATTGAACATTAGTCTGGGGAGTCTGCTCTGTATTTTCTACTGCACAAGAGGCGTGATCAACGGGCATAGTTCAAATGACTCTGTACGCAATTGGACAGTCCTTCAACCAATCAGACCAAGGATCCGGGTGACGTAGCAGCGACAGCGGCATCAATCATTGTGTTAAACCTGCCAATAGCGCGCCAGGTGGATAAGCCAGTTTGTGATTGGTTCCCGCAAATTTGTAACAGAAGCAGGATAGATAAATGTACTGGTTTCCAGCCTGAGCTGGAGGGCGAAATCAAATCGCCGGCAGATCGGGCTGGGTTTACCCAGTCTAAGTGGATGTGCCAAATTTGAAGAAATTCCCTCAAGGCAAACTGAGATACCGCATTCACGAGAATGGGACGGATGGTTGTACGGACAACCCGAAAACATAATGCCTCCGGCTGTTGCTGGCATGAAGGCATAAAGAAAAAATAAATAAAGAAAAAAGCCCTATGGGAGGAGTTGAGGAATGATGTGACTAATCAATTAGATGCCCTTTGTCAAGAAGCCACAAAATACATAGAAATAGATACCACAGTCAATCGGGAGAGGAAGAGGGCTTCAATGGCACTACTGGCCAACAGGAAACACTGTTGATTCCAACAAACCATCACACATTCCAGCATGGTTTCAGAATCATCAGATCATCAACAGATAGCTATAGTTGATTAACAGCCAAAAAAACAGCCAAACAGGAGAAGGGAAATTACTTAAATCATGTAAAAATCAAGATCAAGAATCTGCAGCTTCATATTTCCCACATAAACAGGAGAGTGGTATTAATCTTCTCATGTGACTCTAAAGAAATAATATATTTTTCCAAAATGTTGCTTTTTTTTTTTTAAGAAGGCAACAAATTAAAGCAATAGCTGTGGAAAACTCAGGCATGACTAAGTTGCCTGTCAGGGATGATTTTCCATCACCTTTAGGGAATCAAAGTTCTTTCAGTTTCTCACTTGATATTAGTATTCTGGATGCGCGTTTGAAAATGTGGTTGTTGATGTCTTTTTCACAGTCTTTTCACATCTACTTTACAGACTGAAACACAAGTCCTCAAACATTTGAAATATTTTGGTGATTTAAAGATGCTAATGATAAGAGCATCAGTTAGAATGCCTGAAATGTACAGTGTAGCAGGACCTCACCTGACAGCTCTGATGACAGCCTTGAGGGGAGCCGATAGATCTTCCACTGTAACGTCGCAATGGCAGCCTCTCTCATCAAAGGAATCCTCTGTGGTCATGCCTGTGTCCACTGAGAGAGACAGACCGTCATTTCATCAATAAATGTAGCCCGGTGCAAAATCGTTTCCAGTCTTTAAAGTTATAAAACGCTTTCTGCATAGTGTGTCTGGACAGGAGTCTCCAACTATGTTTCAAACTGATACTATTTTGGCTTTTAGGGGGTGAGAATTCATGCCCTGCTTGGATGGGATCTTTAGGAATGGGCAGGGTTTTTCCAGCTCAGCTATGTAAGGTGAGAGAAGAGAGTATATATATCCTTAATACTGCCAATAATCAGGGGACACGGACAGGGAGACAGACACAGAAAGAATGGTAAAAGAAAAGTAAAGGGGGCAAACATGGAAAGAGAGTGAATAATGATATTGTGTGCACAGGTTATAAAATCAGTTCAAATAAATGATACATGGGAATAAGAGGAGACACAGAGGTGCTATTAAAACAGTCAGCAATTTCATCTTTTACTGTAGGGTAGTTTCTGGAAAGTGTGAGGAAAAACACTAGTGCACAACATACTGTAGACATAAATACTAATTTAGGTCACAACAGTACATCCATGCTCCCTTCAAAGCGCACACAAATGAATTGAAATGTCAGGAAGTACATGAAAGTGTATAATTTAAGTCTGTTAACATTTTCTCCAAAATGCAATATATCCACCTGGATAAAAACAGAAATGCATAATACCTATAATCCTATATATCTAGGATATAGAGAGAATATACACTATAGACAGTTGAAAGCATATCATTTTAAAAGAACCACACGTGTAAATGTGTTATCTCATATTAAAAAGAAATATGATATGATTGTTGTCTGACTTTAGGCTATGTGGTATTTTCTTGTACAGGGATTGTCTGAGAATCTACCCATTTTCTCCACTACAGGGGTTTTGTGGTTGTATGCAAGCTCTGAGTGTAAACTAATTTTGATCTAAATAAGAATGCCTGATTAACCCTTCAACATTCATTTTGTTGAGTTTTTTTTCTCGCCCTGAGGAGCTTTAATGGTGTTATTCTCTTATTCCCCGCTGTCTGACAGTATCACATATAGATTCAGCTTGTTTCAGCTCTTCACTGAATGTATCTTTTATTTTTTATATGTACGTGTATAGTCTTTTATTCATGTGTTGCATCATTACATCGTTGCCATGTGCATCATCTCATAAAGATTGGCCCAAAATTCAGCCAGACATACTGACATATGGTATCTTAGGAAACAGCATGTGTTTGTAATGGCATACTGTGCTAAAAAGGGTCATTTGTCAGATGTTGTGTTGGTTGGTTAGTTGCCATTAATAGTAAGATGGACAAACACACATAGTCCCACTCACCATCTGGGACAGCAGTGCGAGTCTGGCTCTTCAGCCTCAGTGACGGCCTAAACCGGGTCCGATCATTGAAGCTCCAGCTCTTCTGCACTTTGGCAGGGCTGCCACCCATCAGATCTGCGCCGCCCACCACCTCGTTGCCAGGGGAAGAGCGTTGGCGGTCGCTGATGGACGTCTGCCTGCTCTTCATGCTCTGACCACGGGGACTCGCCATCCGGACCCGCTCCTTAAAACTCAACTTCTGACTGCAGGGAGGGAGGAAAGAAAAGAGAGGGAAACAAGGAAAGTGGAAAGAGAAATATTTGGGATGAGGTAGACAGAGGGAGCAAGAGGGATGGAAGAGTTGATCAAGAGAGAGATGATGGGAAGACAAAGGGGAAATTAGGGAAAGGGAGTTTAGGATGGAGTTGATGGAGGAAGAGAGTGTGTGACAGAGGTCAGAGGTTGATAGAGAGACACAAGGAGAGAGAAAGAAAAAAGTGATGCTGTCAACACCTATTTCCCCTCAGAGAATAAGAAGAGTTCAGAGTGCAGACACAGGGCAACATTCTTTCTTTCCCTTCAGACCAAACATCATCGATTCAACTGACATGCCCAAAACACCAGAGCACAGCCAGGCTGCCCGCCAAGCCACCAACACAAACCCTCAGCGTTGGATCCTGAAGTGCGGCAATCCTCACCTGATCGGCTGATAATCTATTCATGTATTCACTTTTAATAACAGAGCTAATAAGATTTTTAAGGTGATATGTGAATCATGGGAACACTAATACATCATCACCACATTCATTTTGAGACTATCTTAAACAAATGAGACCATTATTGAGAGAAGCCTCAAACAGCCTCAACATGATTTTCCATCTTTAGATATTTTTGGGAAATGTTGGAGTGCTTTAGACCGTACTTCATGAGCAAAAACAGCTAAATATTTGAGAGATTATGAAGGCAAATCCCTTTCAGCATTTGAATCAATGTTTATTGGTAAATCTAAACAATTAAAGATCCAACCGGACGCAACAGTGTTTTATCAGAAATGTGGTTTGAATCTGAAAAACACAACCTTTGTTTTGGTCTCAATTATTCAATTTAGTTACACCATGGTGTGATATATTGATGGTCAAAATGCTATTTATAATAACTTTAAAATACATTATAAATACTATTATATTACCATTAAAACCATACTATGAATCTTATTATCTTCCTTTATCACCTTATTTGTCAGTTGAAAAAAAAAAACATCAGCCACTGGAAAGGAAAATGCATTTAACCACATAATGTTGAGATCTTTGGTAACCTTACAGGGGTTGGTGGGAAGGCAGTAAACTATAATGTTGCTAAGGCGAATAGACGAGCATGCAATGCAGCAGATGAATGAGAGAGAGATGCAGGGATCCAACACATTTTCAATGCCACAATTTCACATTTTTCCATATCTCAGTGTATCACCTGAAATTCAGTTTTTTAATCTGTTTGAATCAGCTTCAGTTATTTTTTTTTTTCATTTGCCATAATTTACCTACAGCCCTAAAACAAAATGTGGAGATAGGTCAGGCTATGTGAGACTATAATTTCCCAAACCTAGACCTGTGCTATATTTTCCTTACTTTCCCAGACTTCACATACAGAGCCCCAGACATGACATCTGAAAAAAAAAAAAATTGTGAAGAGAGATGCTAATTTGTAGCCACAATATACTAATTTGTGGCCACAATTTATTTTTTATTTTTTTCGGATGTCATGTCTGGGGCTTCGTTCAAGGCAAAATTATATATACTATTTGTAAGCAATACAGTGGTAGTGGTAGTTTCCTGTTCTGAATCTGCTGTATCCTGTACCCTCATATTGAAACAACCACAAATTATTTTGTTAGATACAGTGGATAGAGCAGAATAGATCTTTTAGTAATACATTTTTTTATTACAATGCTTTCCATCTCTTAAGCTAAAAATTACTGAAAAGAGAAGTGCAGCAGTAATGCAGGGAGCATGCAGTAAAATGAGGAAAAGCTACAATACCCACATCCATAATATACTGAAAAATGCATAACTATGTTGGGGGATAATTTAAGGTCCAACTGAAATCACATTTAGTCATCCCTTTTTGCAAATAATATCAACGTGTTTTTAAAATGAGTTGTTTATAGTTCAAATAATAAAAAGGAATTAAAAAAATAGCTAGACTATCTGTCCAATCTGAGTTTTCTGTTGAACGACTAAAACAACTATTGAAGTTCCTTCCCGAGGGTATTTTGCAACTGCACCATGGCTCCGTGCGGCCCTTAGCTCCGCCCAAGACGATTGTGATTGGTTTAAAGAAATGCCAATAAACCAGAGCACGTTTCTCTCCAATCCCGGAATGCTGTGTGGACTCGCCAGCCCCTCCTCCGCAGCGCTGTGGAGGAAGGTCTGGCAAAGCGAGACTACATTTGCTGTAACTTAGCAGATAATTAGCTATTTAGCCTGAAACACTTGAGCAGTGTACTTTTCACCGGTGAATGTTTGTTTGGTCTTTTGTTCCAGCCAAGGTGTGGGACAAAATAAATGTGTGTTTAATGATTGTATGTTAGATCAGAAGGTGACTTTAGCAGGAAAGCTAATGTAGGTGATTGTTCTTGTGTTGTGTAGCAGACTGCTGTCTGGCTCAGTGTGACTGTCTGTTCTGCCTGTGACAGAACGCTGATGTTACTGCTTTATGCAAGATTTGATTGGCTACTTTAAAATGAGGTCTCCATCTATGTAGACGGGGACTGGAATGGTATTCCTTCGAATTAATGCAAAACTAGTGATTTAGAGAGCAGGTAGATGTTTTCAGTTGGACATTAAGATAAACTGAACCCAGCCCAATGAATTGCTCATTTTATTTCCATTTAGGAAATAATTTATTTTTTATAACTTGATGGGACACTATAGCCTCCAAAAAAAACTTAAAAAAAACCCTCTGGCCCCAGGAATCTAAAACTTGATGGTTGTTCTCGAAGAATATGAATAAAAAACAGATATATTCATGTGGCTGGACTCGAAACAGTTTCTAGAAAATATAAAATAAAGGGGAATTTAGAGTAATAAGTATTTTTACTTATTACTCTAATCTACTACTTTACCTTATTGAGCTTACAGAGGAAGTAGAACATTTCCCAAAATTGACTCACATTTTCTTTTTCGTATGGATTTTAAATTCTAAGGTATGAAAGTATCATGGCAAGCTACATCCCATGATGTCTATCTTTTAAGTGATTTTAGAATAAAAGGGGCCCAACATGCAATTAGTTGATTGCGGCAAATGTTTACCTACAGTGCATTCACTTTTTTATTTATGTAAAAACATGTCTACTTTTACAATGTAAAGATTAGTTTTGGTGGAATTCCCCTTTAATTTGTAATACAGTATTCGTTTGCAATCGACAGGCAGCAGGCAGCAGTAGTCGTCCCAGACAGGGTCCTAAAAAGGGACTGAGGTAAGAAGGAAGTTTGTTTTCTTTGTTTTTCTTCATGCTATTAGTCAGTCATTCCCACAGGTTATTGGGGGCTAAGGGCAGGGCAGAGAGGATGCTGGGTAGTACTGTAGGTACCTCCTATATTTCCGAGTGTACCTTCTGAAGAGCCTCCCATTACTGAGACCCTTACTAGAGCGAAGTAACATAAGACGGATGGAGGAGGGAATGGAAAGATAAAGGAGGAAGGAGATTAAAAGAGGAGTTCAGCAGAGGAAGGAGAAGAGAAATTCTCTCCTGTCAAAACTGATGCAGAGTAAATACACAGAGAATGGGCAGGGGACATATTCCAGAGAAGGATGGGAGTGGGTAAACAGGGATGTAATGGAAGGTAAACCCACCTGAACTCTCTCATTTTGGGATGACAAATATATTTATGGTGTAAATTCATGTCACACAGTGTCATCAAACTAAAGCTACAGTATAGTTTTAAAGTATTACTCTGTACATGTACAACCTGGATGCTATTTTCCCCAACAAATTTGACCAAAGTTTCGCCACATGCTTCAATGAGAAACTATTCACATTTGCTTGCTTGGGTTTGGCAATTCAATCATACTGTATACGAAAGCTCCAAAATCATGTCCTTGCAACACATCGATTGTTCTTGGCTGCGTTTGCCAGTTTAGTCTACTTTTCATTCTTTGGTGTGAATGCTGTTATTTGAGCCGTGCTGTGGACTAAACAGCACTCGTACAACTACAAACACATGTAAGTGCAGTATAATTTGGAATAAAGATTTTTTTTGATTTTTCCATTAGAGAGCAGAAGAAGTCAGCTACAGGTTTGAACACACCCTTAAATGACAATAAATTGTGTCCAGGTTGATGGTAATCAGAGTTACACTTAAAAAAAAAAATGTTTGAATCATTTGAATGAACTGTACCAGGAGGCGCAAACACACACACCCTGCCAGGCACACCTGCCTACACACATAAACTCCAGATTAAACCCCATTATACTTTACTTCATGTTTCCTCTCATTGCCAATATCCAGCACTCGTACACTCAGCATGATGTCTGCGGTAGCACTTTGTGGTGCGCCTTATGTTTACTACTGCTGGTGTTTACAAGTCTGCTTAAACAAAAAAACACCAGCCGTTTACCACGGCACCTACCGCCGCCGGGCAGCCGAAAGTCTGTAAAACCACTAATAACACAGTGTTGTGTGTTCTCTCGGTGGAGGGGAACATAAAAGTGCACATAATTACGATTTCACAAGTGTAAATTGGACTGTAACAAACGTTTCTAAGAAAGGAAAGTGTAATTAAACACAGTCCTAAACAGAAGCATTTCTGAGGGATGAATGCTGCTATGGATGCAACAAAGTCTAATTAAAAGTAGTTGTGTTTAATGATGCACATTTGTGTGTGTGTGTGTGTGTGTGTGTGTGTGTGTGTGTGTGTGTGTGTGTGTGTGTGTGTGTGTGTGTGTGTGTGTGTGTGTGTGTATGTGTGTGTGGCTGTCTTAAGTTTAAATGCCTAAGAAGCTGCTGGCTCAATTTAAGACTCCCAAATGTTGCCAAAGTAGCGCTGCACTTTAAAAACTAAACTAGCATAATTAAACTCACAAATCTCTCTCTGTCTTCTTCCCCTCTCTGAAATCCCCTATCTCCCCCTCCCCTCCCCCTTTTTTTTAACTTTGCTCTGTCTTTCCTAGACTAGTGTTTGATGATTATATAAATACCATCCCAATGGAAAAAGTGCGTCATGGTACAGACATGGTACAGACTCCTGTCTTTGAAGGCGTGTGTGCATGCATACACATGCACACGCGTGTACACACATACACACACACACACGCGCACACACACACACACACACACACACACACACACACACACACACACACACACACACACACACACACACACTCTCAACAAAGCCAAAGAAGTCCATCACCCTTCCCTGCCTGAGAGTCAAGTGCAAAGAAGGAGGAGAGACAAAAACAGAGATGGAGACGTAAAGAAAAAGTTGGAAAAGTGAGGTAAGAATATAAAAGAAAGAAAGGAGAAGAAAGCTGGAAAAGGCAGCACATTGTACCTTCGAAAAAAGGACTTTGATAAGTAGCTCTTGTAGTACTTTAATTGCTGTATAGCTTCGGTCTACCTGTGTATGATGTAAAAACACATCTGTCTCTATCACTGCATCTCTTCCTGCCTCTCTTTCTCAAATCAACACAAACCAATAACTACTTCAGCAGAGCACATGAGATAATGTAGAGAATGTGTTACTCTAATGGTAAATAAATGTTGATCTGACACCTCTGGTTTCCATTTATCAGAACACATCAACTTTGTTATTGTGTAACTCTCCTCTGCACATTCTAATGATCCCTTTTATGTTGTATTTCTTCAACATATTATTTTATGTGTACCTTCTCTCACTTTTAATGATTCCAACTTTTTATTTCCTCCTCCTATTCTGGGTGACAACATCATCATCACTTTGCTAGGTCATACTGGTTAAAAAAAAATCAATCAATCAATAAACCAAGCGACTGACAAAACAATATGTCGCAACCCTTTGATGTTCTTAATTGATTCACTAACCATTCACTACGATCCGGTGAATGTCAATAAACAAATAAAAAAATTCATCATTTTTTGACGATGAGTCCTATGAAAGACCAAATCTGTAATCAAACAATGAATTAACTAAAAAATAGACCAAACAAGTCCGTAAACCAGATAAGAGAAGATATAACAGTTTCAAAGGTGTAATTACAAAACATTAGGCATATCATTCAATTATAATTGCATCAATTGTTGAGTGTATGTGTTTGTGTTTTTGGAGGAATAAACTGAGCCATACAAACCTGCAAGTAGTCTCTCCTTGCTCTTTCCTTCAAGGGTTAGTGGGATAAAGAGGAGGAGACAAAGGGAGAGACATTAGTATTCCAGCAGATTAAAAAATAGCATTACACCGATGTTTTCACTGATGGATATATGACGCATTAAGCCAAAAGGAAAGAAAAACAAAGATACTTGGATTCAATGAGGTTAATTATTTACAATCACGTGCAAGCTATGGCCATGCACAGTTAGGCTAAGCATTAGCTGAAAGACAGACAAGGAAATCGAAAAGGTAAGGATCTATGTCTGGTGTTTATATATGTGTGCTTGTGAAGGCAGGAATGGCAATCTGTTTAAAATGTAATGTAGACAACACAAATGTTAGTAAACAACTGAA
Source organism: Perca fluviatilis (assembly GCF_010015445.1). Classification (NCBI taxonomy): domain Eukaryota; kingdom Metazoa; phylum Chordata; class Actinopteri; order Perciformes; family Percidae; genus Perca; species Perca fluviatilis. The sequence goes on along the minus strand of NC_053130.1, from coordinate 9,583,230 downwards.
CTCAGAAATTCCTAAACTGAGTTTTGTTAAGAAACCCCAAAAATTGCGTCACAGACCAAACACAGATTTTTATTTAACTTGACCAAAGCTGAATCACTTTATGCCAGTGGTATATTAACAAAATAATGGAAGGTGTCCACTTTCTTTTGTTAATGTTTATTTTTCCTGCACATCTCTGGTTGTAAGAACCTGGCATGTTAGCGTTTTCAACAATAAACATTTATATCAATCTCCAAATTAATTAGGATTTTGTACTATTATTAACAGAATATCTCAGTGACTTCCAATGAGCCATTCAGATGTTAATGCATTCAGCTGTCTGAATGTGAAAAGGATGTTAAAGATCATGCACGCTAGGCAAACCATTCATGTTTTGAAGAAAAAAAAAAGGTTAATATAGGTATGTTTATGAAAGAATGATTGCAATGCTGCATAACAGTGAGTCATACGGTGGAAAAAGAGTTGAAGCTACACTGATGGCAAGGAGCAGATGGAGATGATAGAGAAGAGATGAGAATGGCTGAGAAGCAGCGGCCATGTTTGTAAGTCTGTGAGTTGTTACCTACTTGGCGGGGCTGCAGGTATGCAACGCCTTCAAATGAGGCTTCCAGGTAGCAATGGAAACCGAGTTCTCATCAGCAGCATAACTACGCCAGACACACTACGTGCAGAGTCGACAGGATAAATAAAATAATGATAAATGAAACAATTAAGTGAGGGAGGAAAATGGGGCGGGGGAGGGAATGTATAAGTTGGGTAGGAAGTGAGAAAAGGAAGGTGAGGAGGGAAGAAAAAGAAAAAAAGCCGATTAGTTTTTGGGTAGTGTTGATGCATTGGGGCTGGGGGTTGTCGGAGGGAGCTCGGGAGGGGTGGGGGGTGGGGGGTGAAGGTGGTGGTTGGGGATACATGCCTGAGGGGGGGGAGGGCGCTTTGGTAGAGGTGCCAGGTGGCTCTGAGGTAGGGGGGGGAGGGCGGGGGGGGGGGGGGGGGGGGGGGGGGCGGGGGGGTGGGGGGGGGGGCAGAAAAAACACAACCCCCCCCCAAAACCCCCCCACAAAGACACACAAACATGACACAGAAGGGCAACAGCACAAACACACTGAGGAAAAAGAGACTGAGAAATATGTGAACAACATGTAACATACACAGGGTGTTTTAGGGGATGTAACCAGCTGGCAGCCATTTTGGAGGTCCTCAGTATTGCCATGAAGAATGAAAACGACTTATTTTGACTTTAAGTTTAAAAGGTTGTCTTGCTATTTGGACTACATTAACATGTACATCTATCTTAAGCAACATTTTAAAAGCCAGCCAGAACCTGGGGTGCAAGTAGCTCAGTCTATAAGGAGTTGGGTTGGGAACCGGAGGGTCAGTGGTTCAAGTCCCCATACGGAGCAAAGTATGGTGGTGGACTGGTAGCTGGAGAGGTGCCAGTTCACCTCGTGGGCACTGCCAAGGTGCTCTTGAGAAAGGCACCGAAACCGCAACTGCTCGAGGCGCCTGTCCATCGACAGTTGCAGCCCCCTCTCTCTGACATCTCTCCATTAGTGCATGTATAGGTACTAAGCATGCGTGTGTAATTAAGGCCTGTGTGTAAAGTGTATTCTAACAACAGAGTGAAAACATTGTAATTTCCCTTGTGGGATAATAAATTATTATTAAATGTTTAATGACTATTGGCATGTTAAATGGTGGCTGTGATGGGTTAGATTTAGCAAACAGAATGTCTAAGTTTAACTGAGGGCAAGAATCTACTCTTGTGTTTTGAGGTCTTGGTTTTAGCTAACGTAAACGGCTGGATTTTGTCAAAAAATGGACAAACACAGTCCTGTGTATTGGTTGTTCGCATATATGGAATTGTTTGTCGGTGAGTACGATCCACATGTGCAGTCCCTGTGGTCATAGATTTTGACATGCAGAACACAAAACATGGGCTCAACAGCGACTTTTATTGGGAAACAAATGTACCTGATTCAGCAGCAATGGCCTACACTGCAGATTGTTTCCTTTTTATTTAAAATCATTATTAACTTGCAGCCAACTGAACCTCATCAATGGCGCCAGGTGCCGTTACAAGATTTGTGATATGACTGGAAAGCCTTTATATAAACACTTTACACAGACAGGGTGGGACATTAACACCAGTCACTTGCCAAATGCTGGTCAATTTTGGCTGTTATGCTAGTCTAGAGACTACTTTAAAGTCATTTGGAGATTCAATCTTGTTCTAAAAATACAGTAGCAAAATATTGTTGCAGCAGGTGAAATTTCGAATCGACCAGCTGCTGAGGCTTGAAGACAGTGCTAATATCCTGCACCGCATACAGACAGAGACACACACAACACACAGTGGTTTAAAGCAGGGAGAGCTGTGGGAGCTGGGGGAGTGAAGTGACAGACATAATGCCAGCCACATATTTAACACATCAAAGCAGCTTCCAAGTTTCCATTCACCTGTTGAGGAAAATGTTATGAGTTTGGCGGGACAACAGACAGCACCCAGGTGCTTGATACAAAGCCCAAAAGACAGAAACAAGATCAACACACGCAGGATTAATTGCTCCCTTAGTTGGTTATTTAGGATCAATTGGGCTCCAACTGGTCTTTGTCAAGCATAGCAACTGATACGCATTTCTAAAAACTTCTCACCGATTTCATACTGAGATCTGGGAATGAGGCGGCACATGGTGAGGCAACCAGACAGGTTGGAACAAATCTCTGTATCATCTACAACACTTATTTGGAAGTGAAACAAAAGTAAATACACCCCTACCGTCCTCATTAATATAATTAATAATTAATATAGTGCATCCATGTGTCCATCACTAAGGTAAGTATTGTAGGTCTGAGAAATTGTGGCTTAATGAGGTTTAATGATGAAAATACGTTGTGATGCTTCTCTTAAACAGATGATGTACAACTTTCAAATGATGGTACATACCCATGCAATTTCCATTTACTGTAATATCCCGTGATTAACAATCAGTGAAGTTTATGGTTTCCATTATTTACACCCTGTAGTGACATTTTCATTGGTGTAGTTCAAGTGATGTATTTACATGATCATATGATAGTTCTATGCTTTGATGTACAAGTTGATTGCCTGATTGCACCATTAAATAACTGACAGAATGAATTATGGGATATCGATGAAAGAAAAATGTAGCATTTGTAGGTGTTGCCTTGTCAGCCTGCTGTGACATATTCAGTCTAGAAACCCCTTCATTAGGACACGGATGCAATCTTTTACATCAAACAGTTTGGGTAACAATAGACCTTTTTAGCAGCAGACATTTTGACTTGTCATAGTAGGAAAGGAACAAGTGTTACTAATAACATTAACCATCACTCCGTTCTATTCAAGTGTTCCAGTGAGATTGACAGTGAGCCAGCATGCGCAATACCAAGACGCTTTGTGACAAGTCAAAATGTCTTCTGTGAAAAAGGGATATTTAGAGTTTCAGGGTTATTTCCACTTCCAAATATGAAGTTTTGGTAGCCATTAAGGAAGAAGCCACTCGTCTTTTACGAAAAATATATATATAAAATGCTTTTAATGCATCTGGCACATTCTAAATAGAATAAGATAAAAAAAAAAAAAACTTCACAGCATTTCGGCATCCAGCCTTCATCAGGAAGTTACAGGCACAGGAGTGGGGTGAAACAATTGAAAGCACCAGGTGCGAGCGCACCAACAGGTGCAGCCGTTCAGCAATCGAGGTCAACCCCTCTACATCAGTGTTCACTAAGTCCATCACAAAAAATCCATGTTGTCAGCAGGGTGCATCATCCCCAAATGCCATTAGGGTCATTTGGTTTGGACAAAAAATAATACCATAGCGGGCACTTTACTAGATGAAAAGTTCAATTTAAAAAGTAGGTCAAGGTAGTTCATACAGTAAGACACACAGACACATTCAGACAAACATAGAGAAACACACACACACACACAGACACACACACACCACATCAGGTATTTATTGTTCATTAAAAATTAATACAGCTGGTCTTGTCTATTACAATGAGTGATGACTTGGAGGAGAGTCTGCCCGGGGACTGATTGCCATGGAAACGGCTCATAAATCCCAGCAGTGTGTGTTGCTGTTGGACCTGAGAGACGACATCGTGCCTTACACAACGTTCAGTCATAATCAGCCTCACACCTTGACAGCCCAGAGATGGGTAACACACACACACACACACACACACACACACACACACACACACACACACACACACACACACACACACACACACACACACACACACACACACACACAAGTACACTCTTAATAAAATAACCTCACTCTAATAGGAGGACTTACAACACACTCATCATCAAAGTGCAACGAGTGGACGCAAGCATGCACGCACGGGTGCACGATCACACACACACACACACACACACACACACACACACACACACACACACACACACACACACACACACATACACACACACATGCTGTTATTCTGACACAGAGACACACAGTGAAAGGCTAAGAGATGGTCAAAACAGACGCACACACAGTGTGAAAATTTGCATTGTATTCACACTGGTCCTCAGCTGCTGCAACAAAGTTCCGTAGAGGTGAAGTGTGTTTGTTGTCTGCATGTGTGTGTGTCTACCTGAATGAGGCTGGCAGCTGGGTTCCTCCTCTTTTCAAAGTGCTTCTGTCGATGCTGCTCCTGCACTTTCAGGGCAAAACCTGACCCGAGGATGCCCTACGCGCAGAAACACAGAGTTCTAAACTTGCACAAACATCCCCAAAGATAAACCAAGGACCCTACTCCTGTTAGCATTAACTTTCTGGAGCTGTGACCGAATACATGTATTCATTAATTCATTCATTATTCTGTGTTGTAATGTGATTGACTCACAGCTGGAAGAGCGAAGAAGGAGATCCCCAGCAGAGCAAAACCAGCTGATAATAACCGTCCGGTCCACGTCTGCGGGGTCTTGTCACCGTAGCCAATGGTTGTAAGGGTGATCTGAAGGGTGAGAGGTCAACAGTCAGGTGTGACAATGAAGCAGGACTTTTTTCTGTAATCTGTCCTTTGATCGCTCATCAATTATTTCCTATACAGTACAATATAAACTTAATAGTTTATTATATAGTGAGCGGTGAATTGTGATTTCCGACACTTAAAAATCAACATAATTTTGCATCATCCCTGACAGCTGCAGTGGCACAACTGTAATTTTTGCGTCAATGAAATACAGCGCATTGCATTCAGACACTCAAATGAAATGGTGAACATTAAATAGTAAACAGGGAGTGACAAAATAGGTGCACCTTTGTCTCCTACTTTGAAATTCATACAAAGCTTCAGAGGTTTTTGTGAGCAAATGTCACACACTCAAGGAAGAAATGCTAAGTAATAACAGAGTAGAGAGAGCTGATATTACATTGTGTACTAAAAACATGCAATTTAGCCACAATGCATCATCTGATAAGTTTGTTTGTTACTTCCCAAGTTGACACTAGTGAAACAAAAAAACTAGATAACGAGCTTGGTGATCTCGTGAGTGCTATGCTTGTGATGAATCAGTCGGCTTTCACCACTGCTGCTGGATTTCATGATTTTTCAAACCAACGTCTCAAAAGCATTAAGAGACTTTTGGAAATCATGAATAGAACTCCAGGAGGTGTTGAATGGTGCACTGTGTCATGAAAAAAAGAAAATTGTTGATTAGCAGATTTAAAAGGATGATGCCCAGTGGTGGATGGCTCTTAGTTTTCTCTTGTGTTGACTCATACATATTAAAAGTTGATGTGGCTAAACTTCACCTTTTCACCCTAATGATATAACAGTGTTTAGGATCTACCAGAAAGAAAGATACCCCTGGAGCAGAGAACGTGGGAACACAGTGTGTCTGAGTGTCAGTACCACAAGCCTAATGAGTCAGTCTCACCTGGCAGCAGGAGAAAATTGAATTTATTGATCGGGCCATTTTTTGTTAGTGTGTTTTTTTCAAGGCATAATGGGTTTCAGATGAAGAAGGAAACAGTGCAGTACAGCCAGCCAAGTGTGACTCTAAAGGCCTTGTATTGCAGGTGTCATTAAGGTCAAACAGAAACTGTTAATGGAAATATATCACAGTTTTCAGATAGAAATACCCTAACTCCAATTGTGTTGCGTCCTTTGATTTTGACTGGGATTAAAAGGAGCGATTGTACTGTGTTGGATGGGAAAACGTATTCAAAACATATTTGATGATTTCAACACTATGTGACAGTCAATTTAACGACTTGTAGTTGTTAAAGCCCTATAAAATCCCAGACCTTGCGTGATACAGTACAACACACATAATGCTAGGAAATGAGCATGAACGATGATACATCTTTCACCAAATAACACACCCAAAAAGTTGACCGAAGTCGAAAATAATGTTTGGAATTGTTGTTGACATAAAATCACATAAATTAATAAATCTTAGTCACAAAGTTTGATTTTGAAAACACCTTCAGAGCAGTTACCACCAGCACAGTAGGATTTTATTCAAAGGGTGTTTAAACATGTTTGTGTACGTAGTTTGTATGTGTGTGTAGGCCTAAAGGTGTTAAGTATACTCAAGTGTATCTGCGTGCAATATGTATTTGCTCACCGTGCCCCACCACAGAGCGTCAGCGTAGGTGGCGAACTCCTGGTTGAGTTCTTTCTCCACCAGATAAACCAAGAAGGAGGAGAAGATTAGCACCAGAAACCCAATGTACCAGGCAGTCACCAGCTCCTACAAGACACACACAAAAATTACATTTACTAAATGTAGAGCTTTATTAGGCACTTCACACAGTTTGAAAGATAAATCTAATGTATTGGATACATTGACCCTGAAAATAATTGACCCCTTAAGAGGGAAAAAGTCTTCTTTTTATCTGAGGAATTTGTTTTTTTCACCATGCAGCACTAGGCATCGAAAAACACAGATTTTTACTCACAGTTGTCATATAATAGATACTAATTATTTACTTACTAACTGTATTGACAGTAAGGAAGAAAAACACCTTAATTATTTGCTGTGATGTACATGTGAAAAATGGTCTGCTGTTCCTCGTTTGGTTGATCCTAAAATTCTGCTTAGGATAAAGTATGCAGTACAAAATCATGAAACCACACAAACGGCCATGATACAATATACCAGTAGCACGTGCAACAGGCACATGCGTAGAGCAAATAATGCCTGCATATATAGAACAAACAAAAGAGCATATGATGTACTTGTAGCAATGGGGACTTAAAATAAACATGCCAAAAGACGTGAATCATGGTATTGTTAAATTATACTTATGTTAAAATATAGCACTTGCTAAGTGACAGTATTAATGAATAATAAACCAATGTTTTACCTTCAAGTGAATATACCGTCATTCAATACTGCACATATTTTTAGTTATTTAAGCCTACTAAAACTTGCTCACCATATTCTTTCTTTATCTTAATATGTTTCTGCTATTACTGATATTATGCATTGTGTTGTCATATACTATATTGAAATGTAATTATTATATTCATCATATACATTTATTTGGAACAGGCTCAAGTGTTTACACTGTTGCATTACTCCATTCTTACTTTCTAATTCTCTTTTTCTTTGCTCTTTCCATCTCCTGCTCTATCCTTCTCCTGTTTGGTGCTGTAACAACAAATTTTTTTACAGTCCAGCTGATGTTGTTGTACCTTATCCTTACAGTTACTGTACCTTATAGTGACTAAACTTACTCCTAATTCATTAAATTTGGTGTCTTAAACACAGAGTCTACGTTTGTCTCTAATTTGTCACTCTTTTTTTTGAAAAGTGCTACAGTACCTAAATAAAGTTCAATGATATTATTAGTAATACATTTCTGTGTGCAATAGTAGTCTGGAATACAGAGCAGAAGAACTGGGTAGTCAGCATGAGAAGTAATAGCCACCATGACTGAACGGCCCAAAAAACGCTACCAAGGTAATCCAGACGAACCAAAGCAAATCAAAGGAAAAACAAAAAAACAAAAAAAAACAATACACACTGCTTGATTGACAGGTGATGACAGATTGGGTAAATATTTGAACCATATAAATCATAGTTCAGAAGAGAAGAAACAGTTCAAATTGTCCTACCTTACTATGTGCATAAACTACAGATCCCAGCAACTTCCAGGTCCCTCCCCTGCGGTCCATGCGCACCATGCGCAGGATCTGCAGGAAACGAAGGCTACGCAGAGCAGAGGTAGCAAAAATGTTACCCTGGCTACCGGCTGAAACCACGGCAACAGAGGCGATGAGTACGATGATGTCTTGGGAGTAAAAGAGAAAATTAAAGGTCACATATTAGTAACAGGAACTGTGGTTGACTCACCTACTTTTTAGATCCATTCACCGGCCCATCCATCACCTTTAAAACAACTATTGATTCACTACAGGCTGTTTGCTCCCTTTTCTGTCTCTATTTGTCTTCTTCTGTCATTCTGTCCACAACCCTAACATTTCCCACTTTTTCTTCTCTTGTATTTCCCAGCAGACTGTCTTCCTCAATGCTGGAGCAACCTAAAAAGGCTCAAGAACCTCTGACCTCTAAATGGATGTGTTTTCACACTATTTCCGACTGCACACTGGCAAATAACATCATTACCTGAGGATGATCTCTAAAAATGACTGTAGGACAACCGTTGAGCTGGTTTCATTGTACTGAACAATATTGTGAATATCACAAAAGAAATACATGCTTCTTGTGTAATTTTCTGAATTGTCTAAACTTGAAGTGTTTTTGCGTAAAGAGTGACATGATATCAACAGGGAATAATTAAGCTTAAGATCAGAAGAATGAACAAATACAATGTATGTATTGAAACAACACCATGACTTTCATTTTGACATTCCCTATTTTATTTATTTAGTTTTTGCCCAGATAGCCATCGAGAGAGACCTTTGTATTACAATATATATCTTAAAAGATTGTTTGAAGATACCAAGCTTCACAAGTTTTGTCTGACAATGTAAGACAAACACACACAGGCACACACAGGCACACACACACACACACACACACACACACACACACACACACACACACACACATACATACACACAGACTTACCTATAACACAGAACGGCTTCCTGGCGAATCGGAGGCGTCCTTGCCAGCCTCGGTAGCGGCAGCAGCAGCCAGCACTCCATATCCTGATGATGTACTCCAGACCAAACACTACAATCATCACAAACTCCTGCAGGAAACACACACACACACAAAACCCACAAATGTAACCTTTAAATGCTACAAGCAATAAAGACAGGCCTAGCAAAGGGTCAAGGAAGTTATACTTTGTGGCTGAGCTTATTCTAGCTGTGCTCTAACTACTGAAACTCGGTCCGTAGGGACTCGGCTTGGGAACCGGAGGGCCGCTGGTACTACTCCCAGTCACTCTCTCCAATTAGTGCATGTATAAGGTCCTGTTTGTGCATTTGTGTGTTTGTGTATTTCAGGCCTGTGTATAATATGTAACAACAGAGTGTAAAATGTAATTTCCCCTTTTCCCCTTTTCTTCTTAACTATTTCAAAGGTACATGTGAAAAATGATTACTTGTACAATGAGTACATGAGTGAGTTTTTTTTATGGTGCAGAAAAAGCACAGGTGTAATTAATAACATTAATAATGGCTGTATTCCACTGAGGTGTGCCAGTTCCAGGGCCCTCTCATTACGCATGCTGGCTTGCTAGCTTGACTTACTGCGACACTTCAGTGGAACAGGTTTGATTGATTGATTTATTAGACAGTAACAGAAATAAATGCATAACAAAATGCCAACACAGTGACATTGTACATTTATCAGAACTGTCGAGGATAACACAAGAAAGTTACAAACTTATTTCCATTGTGGTCCTCGTTGTAGTCTGACAAAGATGTCCAGGCAAGCTACAGGTACAAAGGTACCTTATGTACACTCAACCACATCCAAATACAAAATAAATACAAATATATACACTGTAATAATAAATATTCTTTTAAGACTACATAAAAGATTGAATCTAATTAGCATTTAACAACCATTCACCACATGCTCGATTAAAACAACGATCTGACTGGCTTAACTTAATCCCAACTGGGAGTTTGTTCCATTCGAGGGCCATCGTTACTGTTATTAGTTACACCTGTGCTTTTCCTGCTATGACAGTTAAAGATGCGTTCTGTGAGAAAGGCTAACCTATGCTAGCCTAGTTATATTAATCACGATAAGGAGCAAAATAATGTCTTTTAAAGGAATAGTTCAACATTTTGGGAAATACGCTTAATCACTTTTTTGTCGAGAGTTGCACGACAAGGTTGATATCATTCTCATGTCTGTCTGTTGATTATGACGTTTATGATTAGGTTTATTGAAATTGTTAAGAGGATAACCCCTTGAGATGAAGCATCTCGTTTTCGAGGGGGTCCTCGAGACATAAGACAAGGACAATACAGCACATGTACATTCACACTCGCTAGATAGATAGAGCTCCCCTCATCCCGTCTCGCCCACTCCCACCCCCACCGACTCCTTATTGAAAACAAATTTGTGTATAATACATATTGCAGTATTAGGAGGCATGACAACATTTAGCCCATACATACACATATGCATATACATATATATATATACATACATACATACATACATACATAATATTCATACGCACACCTGCACCTATACTCGCATGTATACACATAAATAAAAAGGACAAAAAGTATCCCAAATATTTGGATATATATTAAAAAAAGTCCATTTATACTTGAGGAAACTATTAACAGCAACAGTTTGCATACACGTAAGTAAAGACCGATGTTTTGAAGGAGTGCAAAGGTTAGCTTGGACTGCAAGCAGGAGGAAACTGCTAGCCTGGCTCTGTCCAAAGGTAGAATAAATCTGACCTACCTACCAGCACTTCTAAAGCTCACAAATGAACATGTTTATCTTTTTTTGAATCTTTTTTTCTTTAATACTTATAAAAACCTGGCAACCACACTGTGACAACAAGATGGAAAGTCACTGAGCTTGGCCAAGAAAGAAATAGTCCCTATGAATTCTGTGGATTATCCACAATAACTGAAAAGAGACGTTGCTGTTGGATTTTTAAAATGCAATTTTTCATTGCTTTGAGCACTATAAACAAAATCCTTTTCCTCCTTTATTAGTAGGGTGTAAGCAGAAATTAAGAGAGAGATATCTCATAACCTGGACAAATTAAAACAAAACTGTCTGCAAGGCTACTACTAGAGGTGAGGAAGTTTTATGTAACTGGCCCTATGATGTCTCTGCTGTTCTCTGTACGTACACATGCTTGTTCCACTCCTGCTTCCAGTTTATTTGTGCTACATTGTTTTCGCTCTCTCCCTGCTCTGACTCATGATTTTCTGCTTAATCACATTTGAGGCACAGACTGTTAACTTCAATTAAATTGTAACAGCGTCATTTTGATCTTGAGGGACCAATCATGACAGTTCTGAGAATGCACAATCAGCATTTTGCAAAAATGATCACTCAGCCACCCACCCACCCACACACACACACACACACACACACACACACACACACACACACACACACACATGTTCAATACTATTAATTTCATCATGTGACACTTTCAAAATTCATCAGTGTTGAATAATATGAACTCACTAAGCTCTCCCCGGGAGACACGTCTTGATTGTGTGTGTGTGTGTGTGTGTATGTGTGTGTGTGTGTGTGTGTGTGTGTGTCCTACCAGGATGAGCAGGCAGTGTGTGGAGACATCCTGGTGAGCAGGGATGGTGGAAAACACAGAGAGAACCAGACATCCAAACACCAGGATGAACCTGTGGAGACAAAATGCACACACACAAATCAGCTGTACGTAATGAATACAATCTAATCACTAAGAGCTCATTAGCTCAGGTAATGCACACATCAGCAGTGAAACACACAACACACACACACACACACACACACACACACACACACACACACACACACACACACACACACAACACACACACACACACACACACACACACACACACACACACACAATCCACTATCATAGCCTGCAGCACTGTGTCAACTGCTTGTTCAGCCAGTGTTATTGTGAGAAGAATTTGTTAGCCTTCCGTCCATTCATTCAGTTCGTGAATCAGCTGAATCGCCACAGTAATAGGTAATATAATAAAGCTTGATGGAGCTGTAAACAGTGCTTAGCCTGGTCCTAATAATGTTTGGTACGGTTTATATCCTGCTTAATGTAGCCCTGCAGAGGAGAAATAATCACGTCACTTATATAGCTTGCCGGTTCACTTTCAGTAATTCTGTGTGTGTGTGTGTGTGTGTGTGTGTGTGTGTGTGTTTGTGTTTGACTATGTTTGATTTGTAGTCTAGTTATCACTTAAAAAACTGAAGAGGGAAAAATAATTCCTTTAAAATAGGAATCTGCAAGTTATTTTAGCATTATTGTTGGCTCAACTTCATCAGTAGCCACGTTCACATTTACCTCTAGTGGTATCTAAGCATATAGTTTTGGTTCTATTTTTGCATGTCTTTATCAATGTTATTTTCATTGCTATGAGCCCACAAAACAAAATCCCATCTACTACTGTATCAGGGTGAGGAAATGTCAGAGCTGATATCTCAAAACCTGGGAACCTCAAACCAAAACTATCATAATATACAGGCTGAATCCCCATTCTGCCAAATGTATCAATGAAAAATCAGTTTCAAACAATCAGGATCAAAGTGGAAGTTTGGAGCTGTGATAACACTAATACACTCAGAGGAGAGAGATCCATAAAACAATGTTTCTAATTACAACGTAAACATAAACTGCATCAGTCTTTAAGTCCAAATGGAGAGCCCTCCTTACTGCCTGACTGACCCAAAATACCCCTCCTCTGCTGCCTGCAAGGAAACCACTCAGTCCTTTGTAAGTCATATGGTAACTTGGTTAATGAGCAAATACAAATTCAAATTCATAAGGCAGCTTCCAGGCAACATATGCACTGGCCAGAAGCCCCAGCCTGCTGTTCTCCCTCAACGGAGGGAAAGAGGCCATTTTTAAAGATGCCATCTGTCTTTCTGATGTTTACTGTCTTGTCATCTCTGTAGATCTTTGAGTGTTAGTTTTCTGTGTACAGAATGTGTTCCAGCCTTGTTCCCCTGTCCTTTCAAGACCCCTTTCTGGCTTATTTTTCCTTTAATCTTTTATGCTCTTTGTCTCTCCCTCTACCATCCTCCTCACCTCCCTTCTCCATCTCCCATCTCCGCGTCAGTTTGTCTTTCTTTCTCTCTCTGGATTCCCTTAACATCACTTTGTCTTTCTCACTCTTGGCACTCCTGTATGACTAATGCCACAATTTATTTTCCACAGGATCCAGGGGATCCACGAGGAATATAAAAAGGGAGGCGTATGTGCATGTGTGTATGAATAGTGTGTGTACCTGCGGCTGAGATACAGCAGAGGAGGACTGATGATTCCTAACATCCAGCCCACATCTGCATCTGATACTGGCTCCCTCTTTAATAGCTCTTTACTGTCATACAGACAGGCAGACAGCATGGAGAGCAGATTTACAAACAGCATCCAGCTGTGTTAGTGAAGTCTGTGTGTTGGCAGTGGTGGAATACACACAATGCATTTACTCAAGTACTGTACTTTAAGTAAAATTGTAAGGCTACTTGTGGTTTACTTGAGTTTCTCCATATTTTGATACTTCTACTCCACTAAATTTTGGAGGCAAATATTGTACATTTTACTCCACCACATTTATTTATTTAAGTTAATAGTTGCTTTGCAGATTTCAATTATAAATACAAAATATAAAATCAAATAATACATTATGGTTGAGCTACCCATCAGTATATGAAGTAATTAACATTAGCTCCCCTTCTACCAGCTGCAACATTAAAGTGATGTACAGATTACTGCATTTATAATTATAAGCAAGTAATATAATATAAATTATTATGATTGGTACTTCAAGTATATTTTGATGCTAATATTTTTACTTGACTAAGATTTTGAATGCAGACATTTTACATTTAGATCACGTTTCAATGTATACTCACAATCCAAAAATCTCCAGAACAAAGTAAGTGGACTTTAAGTTTAGATTGTTCATCCAATGCTGTTTACGGGTCAAAAATGAACTGTCAAGCTCAACTTTTCATTAGTTTGTGCAGTTTTCTTGAAGCAAATAAAAAAAAAAAAAACACATTTGCAAAAGCAGCATGGTCCTCTTCAATGGCTATGCTCAAGGGTTTGCAGGTGTCAGTTGCATTACAAAAGCAGGTACAGGTAAAGAAACACAGATGTAAACAGTAAAAGTATGAACTACTTTGTGCAATGGAAATAAAGACTGCGACTCCGCATGAACCAAAGTCAAGTCAAGTCATTTTATTTATAGAGCACATTTAAAACCAACCTAGGCTGAACAAAGTGCTGTACAAAGTTATATTATGTTATAAAAACAAAGGAAGACAATAAAAATATAGACACAATGAACATCATTCAAACACACTTTTATACAAATGTCCCTAAACTAAATCATACGCCAAAGAATACAAATGAGACTTAAAGATCTCGGCAGTAGAGGAGGACCTAATATGAATGTGAAGTTTGTTCCAGAGTCTCGAGGCCACAACGGAAAAGGGAATAGCTAAAAGGAACTGATTAGATCTTAGGTTCCTGGAGGAGTGATGTAGGGTAAGGAGATCAGAAATATATAAAGGGGCCAATCCATGTAATGCCTTAAAACAAGTAACATTAACTTAAAATGGATTCTATCGATTCTATATTTGACCGGTAACCAGTGAAGAGAAGCCAATATAACAAAGCAGAGTTCATAAGTGTTGAGCATATTGACAGGTATTATCAAGTTGACTAAAATGTGCAGTGAGGCTCTCATGTGTCAACTGATAAGCCTGACATTTCAGCTAATCAGAAACCTTTCAGATTTACAGATGTATTTAGGGAAAAGATGTTTCAAGTCAGCATGTGTTTGTGTGCACGGTCAGGCCTCATCCTGCATCGGTGTGCAGGCAAATTGTTACACTGAGTGAATGGATAAACTACATGTTAATGCCCTAAATAATGCACTGGTTTTATGCAAAGTAAAAAAAAAAAAAAATTGGCATTGAAAATTCTACTTTGTAACATTTGGAGGAACGGGACAAAAACACTAAATCTGAGTCCCTATTTCTGAAAGCAGAACATGATATTTTAGGGTTAATGACAATTTAGGTGAGTGTATGACGGTGAGGAATGAACACCAGTCTGTCCAGTCAACATGAGCAGTCTGTTCTCAGGCAAAGACAGAGAACATTGTCTGACCCATGTCATATTCTCCACACCGAGTTTGCGCTCTTACCCTCTGGCAGAATATATAGAGTACCCAAATGTAAACTGAACCGTTAAAAAAGACTCATTTGTGCCTACCTCAATTAAAACTATTTTAAATAATGTTGCTTTAGGCTGCAGGGGTTGAGCAAAAGCTTCACGGTGTTCTTATTACTGGTTGTGCGATATATGTATGTGAAATATGTGTAATTTTTGGTTGTGATGTTGCTACAGTATGTGCTGTTTATATGTTTTTATTTTTATTTTACTACTATGGGGGCAGCTATATGATTGCAACATTTGAGTCCAAGACAAATTTCCCTACGGGACAATAACATGTAGCCTATTGTATCGTAAGGTATCATATAGTACTGGTTTAAAATCTGTATTGATAATCAAATTGGTTTATGGAGTACATTCAACAGCAAAGTGAATGTTCCTGACTTTCATTTTCACCCTATAAATAACAGACTTTAATATAGTAAAATAAAAAGCTCAGTTGAATGTGAGCGTACAAATGAAATCATTAAGGCTATGTGAGTTTATGTACAATTGTGAAATTAAATTATTATTATCAAAGAATTACATTTGTAAAAGAGTTCTTGCTCAAGGTCTGAAAAAAATCCTCATGTTTCTGTTCTCTCTATTCACATTGCATAAATTTGAAGTCTCGAGTGTACAAACATAAGAGTGAAATAATACAAACCAAACTGAATAACCTGTGTGAATACAGTGAATGAAACAAATACAACATTATTTCTGTGTTCAGAGACCTTGAGTACAGCCCCAGATGAAATGGACCCATTATATGAAATTGAATGGCTTCTACAATTAACCATTCAGAAGCTACAGTGCCTTGCGAAAGTATTCGGCCCCCTTGAACTTTTCGACCTTTTGCCACATTTCAGGCTTCAAACATAAAGATATAAAACTGTATTTTTTTGTGAAGAATCAACAACAAGTGGGACACAATCATGAAGTGGAACGAAATTTATTCAGCCCTTTTACTTTCAGTGCAGCAAACTCTCTCCAGGAAGTTCAGTGAGGATCTCTGAATGATCCAATGTTGACCTAAATGACAAATGATGATAAATAGAATCCATCTGTGTGTAATCAAGTCTCCGTATAAATGCACCTGCTCTGTGATAGTCTCAGAGGTCCGTTTAAAGCGCAGAGAGCATCATGAAGAACAAGGAACACACCAGGCAGGTCCGAGATACTGTTGTGGAGAGGTTTAAAGCCGGATTTGGATACAAAAAGATTTCCCAAGCTTTAAACATCCCAAGGAGCACTGTGCAAGCAGTAATATTGAAATGGAAGGAGTATCAGACCACTGCAAATCTACAAAGACCTGGCCGTCCCTCTAAACTTTCAGCTCATACAAGGAGAAGACTGATCAGAGATGCAGCCAAGAGGCCCATGATCACTCTGGATGAACTGCAGAGATCTACATCAATCAGTCGTATACTGCACAAATCTGGCCTTTATGGAAGAGTGGCAAGAAGAAAGCCATTTCTTAAAGATATCCATAAAAAGTGTCGTTTAAAGTTTGCCACAAGCCACCTGGGAGACACACCAAACATGTGGAAGAAGGTGCTCTGGTCAGATGAAACCAAAATCGAACTTTTTGGCAACAATGCAAAACGTTATGTTTGCCGTAAAAGCAACACAGCTCATCACCCTGAACACACCATCCCCACTGTCAAACATGGTGGTGGTGGCGGCAGCATCATGGTTTGGGCCTGCTTTTCTTCAGCAGGGACAGGGAAGATGGTTAAAATAATGGGAAGATGGATGGAGCCAAATACAGGACCATTCTGGGAGAAAACCTGATGGAGTCTGCAAAAGACCTGAGACTGGGACGGAGATTTGTCTTCCAACAAGACAATGATCCAAAACATAAAGCAAAATCTACAATGGAATGGTTCACAAATAAACATATCCAGGTGTTAGAATGGCCAAGTCAAAGTCCAGACCTGAATCCAATCGAGAATCTGTGGAAAGAACTGAAAACTGCTGTTCACAAACGCTCTCCATCCAACCTCACTGAGCTCGAGCTGTTTTGCAAGGAGGAATGGGCAAAAATTTCAGTCTCTCGATGTGCAAAACTGATAGAGACATACCCCAAGCGACTTACAGCTGTAATCGCAGCAAAAGGTGGCGCTACAAAGTATTAACTTAAGGGGGCTGAATAATTTTGCACGCCTAATTTTTCAGTTTTTTATTTGTTAAAAAGGTTTGAAATATCCAATAAATTTCGTTCCACTTCATGATTGTGTCCCACTTGTTGTTGATTCTTCACAAAAAATTAGTTTTATATCTTTGTTTGAAGCCTGAAATGTGGCAAAAGGTTGAAAGGTTCAAGGGGGCCAATATACTTTTCGCAAGGCACTGTATATGTATAACTTCAAAAACGCATGTTATTTTTCTTTGGTATTATCAAAACATTCTGCAGTTAGTCCTTTGTCACATTCAAAATTGTATCTACTACAGCAGCATTTTCCCTTTTGAGAAAATACAATGATCATATGCCAAGGGAGACTGTTAACAACTATTATGTTAAATTTAAACATACTGCTGGGAAAGTGTGGCAACGAGGAATACATTACCATGTACATTCTGGCCCACTTTTTTGCTTAAGTTAATAAGATTGGCATCACTATATGCACTCAGACACCCTGTGTGTTTTCTAGCTGAGTGTCACCTCTGCCATATCAATTGATGATGAAATTATTTAGTGGGTGCACACAGATGAATGAGAAGCTGCTATTGAACAATGGGAGCACGATGACACATGCAATCAATAACCCTGTTACATTGATCAGTCCTGAGGTGAATTAGTTACTTGGTCAGTCACTCACAGAACAAATTGTTGATTCTGATGTCATGCCACGTTTGAGAAGATTAGTGTTTGGGGACACACGTGTATGGATTTGAGGCAAGGTTGTCCATTAAATATATGTGACAGATCTCCTTTGGACTGTTGGGAAAAGGTTCGTAGGATGCAATTTGTCATTTTCGCAATGATTTAGGCTATGTGCTGTAACTATTTCTTGGAAAACAACAGTGTGGTGCAGTGACTTCCCACAGTGTTGTTGTAAACGTGTGGTGTAGGCAACCAGCGGATACGCTGCCCAGACGTACTTCTATCTACGTCTAAGATTTAGAGGTGCTGGTAGGTGTGCTGGAAGTTTGCAGTGACTCATCTGCTTCCAGTTTAAACTAAGTTATTCACCTCCTGACTCTAGATCCATTGCAAAGACATGAGGGAGGTATTGTTTGTCTCTGCTAACCCTCGACAAGAAGGCTAATAAACCTATTTTACAAAATGTCTAACTATTCCATTAACTTTAACTATAGTTTTAATTGAAATGCTTGTGATGGATCACCTATCTCAAGCATTTCTAGTCTATGCAAGTGAAGTGAAGTGAAGTGAAGTGATTTTTGCGGTTTAATATATAAACTGGACTTGTTAAGTGCATAAAGTTACCCAGGGGAAGGGTGTACATTGGTATTGATATAGGAGACAGTTAATTCCTTGTATTAAATATCTCAGCTGAGTGCTGCCCCACTCTGTCGTCAAGATGTCAAACCAACATCTGGTAAAGTTAATGCTTGACAGTGGACTCCAGACAATTTGCAGGTGTGAGAGTGCCAGCTTTGGTGTATATGGCAGAGACAAACTCTCTTTGACTTTATGCTGATGAATGACCTGAGGACCCACAGACAAAACCATATACAGCCAAAAACCTGGGCTGCTTCTCTACAAGCTGACAAAGATGCCTGAGGAGAGGTGTGTGTGTGTGTGTGTGTCTGTGTGTGTCTGTGTGTCTGTGTGTGTGTGTGTGTGTGTGTGTGTGTGTGTGTGTGTGTGTGTGTGTGTGTGTGTGTGTGCAATCAGGTCCTTGGAAACATTTGCATTTCTAATTCACAGAATTTTAAATGGTGTTCCTTATTATATTTTAACCAAATGTTCATCTTGCACTTAACCAAACTAATCTACCTACTCCATTTGTTTTATTCACCAACTTTTTCAACAAATGTGAAAATGTGTCCTCATCACATTATCCTTTCGTTTTGACGGTGCAGCACCAGCACTACTCTAAAGCTCACTAATTATTGTGTTCAAATACATATGTAAGCTTGTTAGTGACAAGTTAAATTTACAATAAATAAGTAAATAAATACATGCATAGACATGCAGTCCAGTACACACCACCCACACAACTTCAGAAAGAGGTACTTTTTAATGTGGATAATAAATTGCCTCTCAGAAGACACATCTAAGTGGAAGATTTGGAATCAAACACGCTTTTAGCAGAATATGTGACTGTAAATCTACATCTTGCAAGGTATCATGAACATGTAAATATAACCAAGTATGTTTATGATAAAAAGGATGAACACTTTAAAAGGGTGCACGTTTTCATCTATGTGTTTATATGAAATAAGCATCCGAGAATGGGAACGAGAGAAAGTGTGCGTCGTGCATGTGTGTGTGTGACGGATTGGGTACGTGCGGTGCGAGGTCAGGGTTTTCCACACAATAAGGTCTGGTATCATTATCTATTTCCTTCTTTCTTTCTGTGCCAACCATGCATACCCTTTCAATCAAGATGAAGGGAGGGAACGCAAACAGAGAGCAAAAGATTGAAAGAGAAAAAGAGAAACTGAGAGAGTCAGCGAGGCCAGTCTCTTTGGATAAGAGCACAAGTAAATGCATCATAAGGTGTCAAGGTAACAGAACAAAAGAAACAATGGAAGGTACAAAAGGGGGAGATTGGAGGGCCATGCAAAGAGAAGAGCAGCAGAGATGTCCACAGTGGCAATTAGAAAAAATGCTGAATCCTGTGAATCAAAATGACTGAATGCTATAGGAGAGAGAACAGCAGGTTCTCCTGGATGAAAGCAGCAGGGCTGCAATGGGAAGATAAAGATTGAGCTTAACTATAAATAACATTTCTCCTTCAAGGAAAGGCCAGGTAGATCGATACATCAGAAATAAAAAGTGAGAGAAAGAAGAGAGAGATTAAAAAAAGAGATGACAAGCTGAGAGAAAAGACTGAGCACAGTCAGTCTTTACTTTCCTTTTAGTCTCTCTTTGGATCTTACTATGTCATTGCATTGATCCTGTTTTTATTCTAAACAATACCTACAGTATTCTTACAGTACATGTTTGTGTGTGCTACTCATTCTGTCACATTTAGATTTTCAAACTTATATGATGAAAGAGAGAGTTTTGAATAAAAGCACACATTGGTAGATAGAGAGAAGACAAGGAGAGAGGAAAAAAAAAGGCAAGATGAGATAAAGAGGTGTGGGAGGGGGAGGATGAGGAGTGAGAAAGAGGGATGGAGCCAGGCCGACTGTCTGCCAACAGTCTATTAGTTAATCCTTGTGTTTATCCAGTCGAGTGCAGTATCTTACCTGATGATGGCGGCGATAAAACATAGGGTTTTATTTCTAAGCAACTACTTGACCAAACAGAGCTGGGGCCAAGGACGTTGCTTTGCACAGGCCAGCTTTCTCTGCACACTTTTGAAATGCTTTTCTCCATCAAAAGCAGTTGTTATAATAATAGTCATATATAATAGTTCAAGGAGCTGGGTCAGCCAAGTTGGAAGGAATTCAATGTCTCGATTAAGGAAGCTTCAGAGAGGCGCATCTGTACTAATGCCGGGCTTAAACCAGGGCTAAAGGGTTCTGGCTCCGAGCTTAAAATCACAGTATATAACTTTTTACCTCAAAGCAAGTGTATTGTTTGAGTTCTTCTTGCTGAGTAAGTCAATTTCAGGCTCACACATACAATTGTAACTCTAAAGATGTAGAAATGACAACACCAACAGAGGAGTAAGAGTACATTTCCTACATATCATTTTGACCAATGCGTTTTTTTTTTTTTTTAAGCTTACTCTGGACTCCAAAAAAACCCAACAACAAACAACGTCTTTGGAGACCAACTCAATCATCACGGCAACTTAAGGACAACACACGCACACAAACCGCATCTTGATGCATCATTAGATGCTTGTCCAAAAGTAACATACACCTGTACAGTGGATGAGCCGTACAGACAGAAGAAGTAGCCTGTCCAGACAACGAGAAAAATCATTGCTTCTCTGGAGCATCAGTGTTTATCGACACTTAGGGCAGTGGGTATCCTGATTACACAGACCATAAAAGAAAAGTTTACATAGAAAACAATAGGGGTTTTGTGTATCACCATTTAGGCAATAATGGGCTGGCAATATATTGTATTTCAAATTTCATTATTTTTTTTATTTAAAATTAAAAAGTTTAATATTTAATACACGGAACACTGGGCAGCGATCATGCACCATGCAAACAATTTAAGTACTGCATACTGGAAATAAGCTATTATCACTATAAAATCCTTACGGGGTTATGGAATTTTATGGTTTATGGAAAGAATGAATGGAGGGAGGGAGGGTTATGGGAGAAAGGGGTGCAATGTAGATGCTCTCATTTTTTGCATTCTGTATGGAATTTGTACTTTGGTTGATGTATGAGTTTTCTTTTGATTTTTTTCTGTGGCACAACAAACTTGTAAACCCATTTCAATAACTACGTTTAAATCTTTAAAAAAACCACACCTACACAGAGTAGCAGAGAGGGACCCAAACCCTGATGACATGTCGTATGCCAGCTTAAGAAGCAGCCGTGATCGCGACGGAGAGAGAGAGAGAGAGAGAGAGAGAGAGAGAGATAGAAATGTTTGGGAAAGGAGTACAAAGAAAAAGAAAGAGCTGGACAGGAGCCAATTTTCCATGATGGGGATGCACCGAGGATGGGTGACGGGTACGAGACAAGTCGGAAAGCTTTTAGTTAACTAGACGCAGGCCGACATACCGTTGAAGAAAGCCAACAGCTAACAGGGTTCATAAAAACATGGCCTTACAGGCATGTGCACGCACGCACGCACACACGCACGCACGCACACACACACACACACACACACACACACACACACAACACACACACACACACACACACAATACATAGATTCCTATCAGCACCCATTTCAGCACTAATACACTCCAAGACTCCTGTTCAGTGTGCTGCTCAGCAGATGTCAGAGAGGAAGATGGGGAATGGGTGTGATTGAGCAAGAGTCAAAGATAGACGAATTTTAAATTCATAATGTATTGTTTTTGTTATTTTATATGAATCATGAACAAACCAAGCCAAAAACAAAACATCAGGCATCAAAACTGAAAGATGACGGGGCGGGGAGGGGAGGGGAGGGGGTTTTAGCTTCTGTGTATCTTTTTCCTTAACTTCATTCAAACACTTTTAATCATTTCATTTCTGAGAAATCAGAGTACACAAAAACACAGTCTCATCCAAATCAAACCTCTGAGCCAAGGGAATAACAAGCACAACTTTGCAGTTGCTGCTGCACAGTTAAAGCTGACCTGAAGTGATCTATTTTACAATAAACTGTGCTGGCTGTGTAAATCAAGCAGATACACTTTCCTCTTTCTTCTTGCAGTGGTCTAAACAGTGCCATTTTTCCACTTAGCTTAGCTAGCAATATCAAGTGTATAATGACAGAGGGCATTACACCTTTTGTGTCCGAGGAAATCCACTGGGCTTAGTGGGCAGTCTTGATTAATGCCACTTAACTGTGAGCTAGCAGCGTGTGCATGAAGGCTCATTACTCAGACCACGCTAGTACAATCCAAAGCAAGCTATGATTGAGCGAGTTCAATGTCTGTGCAGCTTAATTGAGCTCAGTTAAGCCAAGACGAAAATATGGTTTGTCAGAAATCTTTTCTTGCTTTGTGTCTGTATGTTGGCAAGCCATACATTTTTTTTAAGCTAATTTGGAAAGCATACTTACTGGCTTTCTTTTTAAAAGGAAGGAGTCTTACTGTAATTTCCAGACCTGGAAATAAAATAAATGAAATATTTGAACTTGGATGCACTTGGTTTAGTTTCTTTTGTGTGTAGTGTCCATAGATCAGAAGCAAATAAAAGGTCTGTTTAGCTTAATAAAGTATGTGTTATTCGCCATTGATCATTTGAAAGCATAATCTTGCCTTATGAAGTATATTTAGTAAAACTCATTACAGAATTGCAATTTTAGTGGGTATTTGTTAGGTATGATATTGGATAGACTCTAAAATACACAGTCAATACAAGTGAAAAAGGGGGGCTTTTTTTTTAGATCCTGAAGATATTACATTTTTAAGATGAGTCACTTTTACTTTTATTTTTGCAAATCTTTTTTAAATCTATCCAGCATGTGTCTATTGTTCATGGTGATTCAATGGATTTGATGAGTTACACCTATTTCTATGATCCTCTTGTGGCTTCATTGACTACGTTTACAAGCTGTCCATTTTCGGGTTATGGTCGGGTTAAGGTCACTATTCGGGTTTCTGAAACGTTCGGAATAACCCGTTTACATGCGTGAGCAGAGAGAGTTACTCCTGTATACATGGCATTTGTAATCAATTGGCAATATCCCGATGTAAATGGCGACGCACGGTTAGCGTCTGGATGTATGGACAAACCCTGCTTCGCGTAACTTTTCAGTCACCTTCTTATAAATCTCACTATCTCGGTATCTTCTGCCGTCAACAAAAGACATTATATTCATGGTTTTCACCACACTAATGAAGAAATTGGTTTCCTCCTCGCTCCAAAAGTGTGGTGCTGTGCTGCGTCTCGCCATGTTTACCTCTAATTCTTGTTTACTTCCGGTATACCGCGCGCAGGTTTTCTGGCGCATACAAGAAGTTCCTCTACTCAAAAGACCAAGATTCCTTGCGCAATAGAACATCGCGGAGAACACAAATCAATGTTCCTTTTGATGGGGATATGCCGATACCGCGTTGCTACGACCAAAATTTCGGGTTAGAAAAGGGTAACCCAGGGATAATTTTCCGGTTTTAAAAACCGGAATATGAGCATATTTGGGTTTTCCGGTGTTTATACGGCGTCGGCGTTAACCGGATTATTGCTAATATTCCAGACTGTTGCATCATTCTTGTGTGATATATTGCTCTTGCAATTGCCTGTTCTTTGTGAAAATGTCCAGATAATTTAGCAATTAAAGAGGAACTCCATCAATTTTAGACATCAAAGTCTGTTTACAGGTCTTGGGGAGTACTACTGCATATATAAAATAAGCTGTAGAAAGGTTTGTGACAGTGTCAGTTGGGTCTGAAGACCACAAATTTGAAAATGAAAAAGGAACTTCAGGTAGGTGTAGGTTACAGTGTGTGTAGCTACGTTAGTTATGGCTACGTTAGTTACGGCTACGTTAGTTACGGCTACGTTAGTTACGGCTACGTTAGTTACGTACGTTACGTAAGAAATCCCGAGATTGCGTCATGTTTCTTTTCATTACGGTACAGATAATAGTAGTTATAACAGCTGTGACATTAACGTACCTTTTGGGGTTTATTTCAGAAACTTCCTTCATATCCAGCAATGTACAGCTTGTGCCTTACTACCAAGTAAAAAGTTGAACTCCAACATTATGATATTCAAAATTTGACTGCTTTCTTTAATAACTAACACAATACTTGTACTTTTACTTTTAGTACTTGAGTAGTATATTTTAAAGCGCCCATATTATGTTCATTTTCAGATTCATAACTGTATTTTAAGGTTGTACCAGAATAGGTTTACATGGTTTAATTTTCAAAAAAACACCATATTTTTGTACTGCACAGCTCTCTCTCACTGCTGCAGATCCTCTTTTCACCTGGTTTCTGTTTTAGCTACAGAGTGAGACCTCTTTTTTTCTTCTGTACTATCTTTGATTGCACTCGCACATGCGCAGTAGCTCAGATGTAGATCATGTCAGCTAGCTAACTCTAGAGACAGTAAAAGAAAGCCTGTTTCTCCAACTTCGGTCAGTTACAAGGCAGGATTAGCTGGGAGACTTCTAAATGAGGGCACACATGTAAGTAGTTCTTTTGTAGATTATGGTGAACTTGTGTGTGTTGTAGCAGTGCTTTGCTATTGAGAACGAGGTAGCATGCTAGCGTTAGCATTAGCGTTAGCATGCTAACGCTACGAGCTAACGGTTGTGGTTAGCCAGCTCGTTTCGGGATTGTGATGTCACAATCCGGGCCGATTTTGAACAGCTCACCCAGAGACTGAAGGCAGGACACATTCAGAAACCGTATCTCACTCAAAACACCATGGATGGATTTTTTTCAAAGTTTGTATGTGTGTGGAAGCACCAGAGACACAAAATAACACCCCAAATCCCAGAAAAAGTGTTTTTTTCATAATATGGGCACTTTAAAATAAACTACTTGCAATACTTAAGTACAAAAAATGTTGAATACTTTAATACTTCCACTTAAGTGTTGTGCTTCAAGAGCACTTCTATTTCTACTCAAGTCACTTTTTTTATAGAGCACTTGTACTTTTACTCAAGTCTGGGTCTCTAGTACTTTATACACCTCTGCATATGTCTGTATGTATGTCTGCATGGCCATATGTACATTTCGTCATGGTATTTTTGGGTGCTTTGGATGTCTCAAAAAGAACATGAGGGGAGTGAGATGGGGTCACTAGCCAGATTCAAACCGGGATGTTGCAGTTCATGTTAAACCCCTTGGTCACCAAGGCACCCCACGGACTCCAACTTAATTGGCCCACACATTTACTAAAAACTACAAATGCATTCAGTACTTCTCTTAAACTGAGGCTCTTCTTTCTTTTAAATGTCACTCTGTTACTTTTTAATGCACAGAAGATTCATTTCCATTTTAAAACATTGTGCCCCTTTCTATAATAATAAAAAAACACATTTTATTCAGTGGACAGTGAGGAGCTGGTAGGTTGTATGAAGCTAACTGATTATGAGATGTGTGTAGTAGAGACGACTGGGTAATTGGACAGTTTGAAATGACCAACTTTCCTATCATTAAGAGAAAACAGAACAAACAAGTAAATACAATTAAAAAAAAAACATGTCAAGAACTGTGTGAAGATGAGAGGCTTGCACATACTGGGGAACTGTGGATGAGGGAATTAGAGGGGAAGCTGTGGTGTTGAATTGATTTGGTGGAGTAGAGTTAGCTCATTAGGCCAACAGATGGCTGACTGGTTCCCTTGGCACAGTGACAGGGCAACCTAACTGGAGAGAGGCTGACTCAGCGCGGCTTACAGCAGTGTACTGTATTTGTGTGAGTCTCTACTATATTATATATGTGCTGCTTATAGCGTGTTGAGTGTGTGCATTGAAATGCATATTTGCTGTCATTGTACACTCAGTCCAAGCAGCTACAGTATCAAGTGCGTCAACGCATGTATCGTCCCACACGGCCCCATCTGTTCTGCTGCCTCTTGCCTCCTGCCCTCTGACTGTTTAGTTTACAAGTTTTGAACATGATACAGAAAAGAGGTTTCATTTTGCAGGGTTAAAAATGTTATTTTGTTGGCCAGGCGTCTCATACTCCTCAACTGGAAACACCCTCAACCTCCATCTCATAGCAGTTGGGTGAAAGAGGTGTTACTGTCCGCTAGACTTGAAAAGCTCAGATTTTCCCTTAATGGCTCCTTGAATTCATTTGAAATAACTTGGAGACCTCTCTTACATTACATCTCTGCCTGACAGTGACGACTGAGCCCCCCCCTCCCCCTTTTTATTTTTATTTTATTTATTTTTTATATTTTTATTTCATTTACTTATTTATTTCAGTATTTTCTTTATTTATTTATGTATCTGTTTGTTCTATGTATATTATACTGTTCACATGTCAATTTTGGATTTACCTTGAGAATTGTTCTCTCTCGGGTAGGGTGGGATTGTGGGAGGGATAAAAAGATCAAGGGGAAAAAAATGAAAGAATGGAAGCCCTCTCGGGCTAAGTGGTAGAGAGGTCGCCTGCCAATCGGAAGGTTGGTGGTTCGATCCCTGGCCCTGCAGTTCCATGCTGAAGTGTCCTTGGGCAAGACGCTGAACCCCGAGTTGCCCCCCGATGCTGCGCCATCGGAGTGTAAATGTGTGAATGTGAATGTTTATCTGATGAGCAGGTGGCACCTTGTACGGCAGCCTCGGCCACAGTGTGTGAATGTGTGTGAATGGTGAATGGTTCCTGTACTATGTTAAAGCGCTTTGAGTAGTCGTTAAGACTACAAAAGCAGTATATAAAAACAGTCCATTTACTCTCTGTTACATGGAACTGTACTGCTGTTGCCTGTGAAATTGCTCCCAATAAAGAAAGTTAATAAAAATCCTCTGGGTTCCAAGTTATGGGAAGGGTGAAAAGATCTGACTGACAAATGAAAAAGCCTCTTAGAAATTTGATCTATAAGAAGAAAACTACATGTATCAGAAGGTGAACTGTCTGGCTTTTAAATGTTACTGTACTGTACTGTTTTTGCACTACATTTAACGTCTTAGTTGATCAGTGTGACTGGTACAGCAGGGACGTGCACAGGTACGGGCTATTGTTGCCCAGGCAACTGCCCATTTGCCCTGATTGGATTAGCTGCCCCTCTGGCGAAAGAGCCTAAATAAACTTTTCTTTCTTTCTTTCTTTTTTTTCTTCTTTTTTTGCTGTTGTGGCTGCATTCATACGATAATACGGCCATCATTACTTAAATTAAATCAAATTAATTTCGCTATATCATTCAATCTTGCCTTCAGCGATGCCCTCGATCTGCCCCCAGTCACAAGACTTTGTTTATATTCTCACACATGGAGCAGCGCCCTTCTGGCCCTTCTGCCTTCACGTGAGTTTTTAAAGTTATGGAGATTACGACAAATGCCCTGTGAATAGTAACCAAAAAAATCCGCTTGAGCTTTAAATAAAGTGCAGCTTCAGCTTGTAACGTGTGCATCACATCACGCAGCATTGCCTTATATTAACGTAAAATGCTACGTTATCAACCAAAGCTAATGACATAATGTATGTTGCAGCAGCAGGCTACCATAGCTACATTATGTCCATTACATTAGTTCTGTAGAGAAGAGAGAGGCTCAGGGATGTGATGTTTGGGCTCTTGAATCATGCTAGGTTATACGTTGTTTACAGTCAATATGTTACATGAGTTTTCAACCAACAATCAGATGTGACGTTAGTGAAAGTAAAAGTTGCCTTACTTTGTCATGAGATGATAAATGAATGTCCCAATTGGTTAATGTAATAAGCTCTGCATTTAAAAAAAAAAATAAGTATAGCCTAATGTTAGTTTTGTGTGCTTAAGTATGCCTTCACAACAAAGACAACTGAAGAAGAGAGAGAGAGAGAGCTCAAAGAAGAAGCTAAAAGATCTGCAACTTTGCAGAGCTGGAGCCTGGATTAAAACTGCCAGCAGGCCAGCTGTGAGAGAAGCATCTGATAATGTCAAACAACCATCCTACATTATTCATTTAATGTGAAGTAGGCCTATTTCATCAGGGGCTTTTTCTCTAAAGTTGGAGTAGGCTAATAA
This sequence comes from Perca fluviatilis, assembly GCF_010015445.1. Classification (NCBI taxonomy): domain Eukaryota; kingdom Metazoa; phylum Chordata; class Actinopteri; order Perciformes; family Percidae; genus Perca; species Perca fluviatilis. The sequence continues at coordinate 9,554,473 of NC_053130.1, read as the reverse complement.
CTCATTAAAAACAAATGTTTAATTTATAATAAACTAGTGCAGGGGGGTTGTGGAGGTGTGGAGAGAGTGTGGGGAGGAGGTGGTGGCTCAGGTGAGCAGGCAGGGAGGGACTGATTGTTACAGCTGCAGCGAGTTGTCTAATCATGCTCTCCCTTTAAAGCAGTAGTGAGCCGGAGCAAGCGCTTGATGGCCGACTGTGAGAGAGGAGACGCGGACACTGCGTGGTGGGCTGGACAGCGCAAAGTTTTGCCCTCGCGACCGAGAGCCTCGGGCCAAGTGGGAGCGAGGGAGCTCCAGACGGATTGTGGGACAATTCATTGCTGATACGATCATCAAATAAAGAGCTGTGGCAAATATTCCTCCCCGTGTGTTTGTGGTTATCTGTGAACAGAGGTCTACAGCAGTGGAGCTGCTACAGGGGTATTTTGGCGACGGTGATGTTATTAGTGTTGTAAGTTAGCAGTAGACTTAATTAACCCGACCCAGGGCGAGTCAGATGAAAACTGATGTAGATGCCCGGTTCAACTCTGAGATTTTCTCCCATTGCACAGCACTGTGAAGGAATAATCTCCGAGATTCCATTATGTTCTGCCAGCTCACAGCAATTTTAATACAATAGCAGGAAAAGAGTCCATATATATATATATATATATATATATACACACATACATACACATATATATATATATATATATACATACACATATATATATATATACATTAAGGGTGTGACGAGATCTCGCGTGACGAGATTTCTCGTCGAGGTGAAAAGAGTGAAAGAGTGACAGACAAGACGAACACAATATGTAAACATTGTAAGAAAGAAATGCCGGTACTAACTACTGCACCGCAGTCGGCGGGCGCAGTAGTTAGTAAAGGTCTGTGGTGGTGCTGTAAGTGGTTTTGCATAGTGCTCGTGTTAGCCGCGGTATACGGCATTTCTTTTACAAATGTTTACATATTGTGTTCGTCTTGTCTGTCACTCTTTCGCCGTTTATTATTTCCGCAGGAAAACCAAAATGTTGCCACACAAATGATTTAAAAGTGGCAGGGGATATTCAATAGTAATTCCACGCTCCATCACATCGCCTCACGGAACAACTTTTCACCTCGACGAAATCTCGTCTCGTTCTCATGAACCCAATCTCGTGATGTGTTTCGTCTTGTGGAGTAAGCGTCGCTCACACCCCTAGCTTGTAACCTTGGTTCTCTGAGTAAAGACTATTTTTCCCAGTCATATTTCTTAACTGAAGTTTTCTTTAAATTAGTGTTAAAATCGCGTCTCGCTCTCGTGACCCCAATCTCGTGTCTCGTCTTGTCTCGTGAGCGAGTGTCTCGTCACACCCCTAATATACATACATACATACATACAGTACAGGCCAAAAGTTTGGACACACCTTCTCATTCAATGTGTTTCTTTATTTTCATGACTATTTACATTGTAGATTCTCACTGAAGGCATCAAAACTATGAATGAACACATATTGAATTATGTACTTAACAAAAAAGTGTGAAATAACTGAAAACATGTCTTATATTTTAGATTCCTCAAAGTAGCCACCCTTTGCTTTTTTTGATAGCGCTGCAAACCCTTGGTGTTCTCTCAATGAGCTTCATGAGGTAGTCACCTGAAATGGTTTTCACTTCACAGGTGTGCTTTGTCAGGGTTAATTAGTGGAATTTTTTCCCTTATAAATAAAAAAGCAATTACAGCTGCAGTTTAGATCCTGTCGGGTCTCTGCAGCAGGCAGGACTGCTCAGTTCTACCCACGACGGAGACCGAGCTTTAAGAGTTCCTCTCTTTTTCTTTTAAAGGATACATTTTTGATGCAGTTTGATAAATGCAAGTTATTTCAATTGATATTCTGTAATATTTCAATCTTCATGTGCTAAAAAGGCACATAAGTTCCTGTAGATGGCAATACACATTCTCCTTTTTTTGCCAAATAAATGAAAAGCATGTTGAAATCATCAGTGTGTGTCTTCCCTCTTGCTGTATCAACATCTCACCTAGCTTTCCTCAGAGATGGTCCCAATAATGTGCTTAAAGTTAAGTCAAATTCAGTTTGTGCATGATTACATGACATAACTATATAATTATTTAATACTGTATCCTACATTGTGGATAATTAAGCTATATATCATATGCTGAAGTATATTTCTGGAGTGTTAAAGATTAAAAGAAAAAATAACAAGAACCGTACAGAACCTAAAACCGTGAACCTAAAACCGTGATACAAAGCGAACCGTGTGTTTTGTGAACCGTACCACCCCTACTGTAAACAAACAACACAACACAATATTATTTATGGTGCCAAATCATAACATTAGTTATCTCAAACAGAATCGAAAGGTTTACTGGCAGCACTAGTGTTAGTGTTCAGTTTTTTTTTTTTTTTTGGGGAGGGGGCTGTTGCCTTTTTTCCAGATTAGAGATTTTGGCTGAAATTCTTTGCTAATTAAGTTTGGGAATGATTAATTCCAATTACCTGCTGTTGCTGCTGCTGCTGGCAGTACACAACACACAATGTGCTCCAGAAGGGAAGTTGAATCAATGTTTTTTTTTTTATTTCCTCTGGTTTGAAACTATGAGGAGCGCAATTCAACAATTCCCCATTCCAAAGATTTTTTTTTGTAATAAAATCTTTAAAAATCTTAACTTCTCTCTCTTCATTTCATAACGTTTTAGTAAAAATCAAATCAAGCACAAATGATAAAAGTGAAGATAAACTATCAATTCCAGTTTTTAGGAGTGAACATTTTTCATGCAAATGGAGAGTGATCGTCACAAAATGTGCACATATTAAGGATGACTGTGAGTGATGACTTATTGTGGAGGAAAAGGTATGATGCCCCAAAGAGAAGATGAGACTTGACAAGGAGCAAGAGGGTGAAAATGGAAGAAGAGAGAGCTAGAGATATTAAGAAGGAATGAAAGTCAGACAGAAAAAAAAGAGAGAGACAAAGAGGAAGAAGGAGATTTTACCCACTTCCAGTCTGGTGGAAATGGAACGCAAACAGCCTGCAGGCTACAAAGAAATCAGCTACACCTCCTGTTATTGTTTCCCTTCTCTTTCCTTTTTTTTCCTGAACGAACCAAAAGACACGAGAGAGCTGTGTTTGAGAGAGCCACAGAAACAATACACTTTACAATTACTCATGGCCCCTTTGGGAGGAGAGCAAACACACAGTTTTACGTCATAGTCCCAGATATCTGTGACTGTGTCTAAACTATTGATTTTTAATATCTTCACGTATCAAAATAACACACGTTTTAACTTTTATAAATCACATTTCTCCTTCACTTCATAAGACATGCAAAATGAAATCAACACATTCCTCTCCTACAGTGGAGAAGGCCCTGCATCCTCCATTGTTCCTGTCATGTATTCATACACAGCAGTTTTCTGAAACATTTCAGATAAAATGCAGCAGCAGACTAGCCTGGCTCCACCCTCCTACGTACTTCCGCTCAATTTTCATTTTCCTTCAGTACTACGTCTGGGTTTGCAGTATATTCACAGGTTTTCTCCGGTCAAAACTTTTTACCTGTCCAATCAGCGAACAGAGGGAGTGGCTGACAACGATGACATTGAGGTTCGGTAACCTTCGGTGAGTTCTGTAATGGCGGCGGAGAAAGATGTGAGCGAAACCATTCGGTCCGTTGTGGCAACGCTGCCGAATATCCAGAAGTTAAAGCCCGAACAAGAACAATCTTTGCTGAGTTTTGTTGGTGGCTATGATGTTGTGGCCCTCTTCCCCACGGGGTTCGGGAAAAGTCTTTGATTTTCCAGCTCGCAACGTTAGTGGTGAACAGCCCCACTGAAGTCAACGGACGCTAGGCTTCAACAGGGAAATGCACTGAGACGCTACGGGAATGTACAAGAGGGAAATCGAGTCAGCTAATTCTGAACCAACTCGTCTTCGAGATGAACGTATTCTCACGCATTTTAGTCAATAAAATGTTAACACATTAGTACATATTTGACCATTCAATTTTAGACATTTTAGGGGAAGCTGAGCTTCCCTTGCAGTCTTAAAGAAATCGCCACTGGTGGTGAAGGAATTGGCTAAGGTGAACGCTAGCCCACGTCACGACCAAACGTTAGCGATTGGTTATGGCAGAGACTCTCTGTACAAATGAAATGTCCGAGAGTCTGGTAGGACCAGGCTAGCAGCAGACTGGTAAGCAAACACAAACAATTTAACCCATTACTTGGTACAATGCTATATGCTTATATATATATATATATATATATATATATATATATATATATATAAAATTTGATGGAAACAGACAAATATAAGTATAACCCAAAACTAATAGGAAAACATACTACATGATTTTTTTTCTACTCCATTTCATTATGACCAATTTCTAAATTAATGTTTTAATAAATCCAGATTAGTGGACTACATTTTGGTTGCAAATCCGGGTCCTTTTCATTGTGCTTTTAGATGTAGGGTGTAAGCTGTAGGGTTAGCATTTCAACATTTCAGTGTGTGTATGCAGTAGGTTACGAATAATGTGATAAAACCTTTCTTCCGGGACTCCTGGAGAAAATCTGTCTCATACAGTATGTAAACTAGGATGGATGTCGGATGCAAAAACAGTCAGAGACACTCAGACTGGATCAATGAGGAAGCCTAACCGTTGAGAGTATTAAAAGAGAACATTTCTTTGGATTCAAGTTTACTAGCTGTTCTGTGTCTGACTGGCAGAAACCATTCCACACTAAGGAAATGAAGTGGAAGAACTGATGAGGAATAGACGTGTAGGAAACATTGCTTTGAAGACCATTAGTGGCAGACAAAAGAGGAATGATGTGTAATTGGAGGAAAACTATAGCACCCGGTTTCCTGAGTGTGCACTCTGGACTCTCTTTGGGCTCCATATATCTATGTTGCTAATGGCTAGCTGGTGAAATACAGGCTGGCAGGCAGTGCTGACTGCATGACTCTGCTCTAGACAGGATCATTGCTGTTAGCACTAAGAAGTAAAATTCAACTGTTTCTCACCACTTAGCTGGACACTCACTGTAACAACGCAGGCCATTATAGAAAACATGTGCAGATGCAGAAAAGACGGAATATTTCCTGGTCACACAGATTGAAGCATCAGGTGGGCAATGATTTGAATGGTTAAGGCTCGAAAATGTCAAATAAAAATGTCGAAATCCTAAATATTCTTAATCTTTATAACATGTTTACACATAAATTGCCATGTTATTGATCGTAGAAGCACTACGTAAAACTGCGTAGGTCCGTGATTATTATTACTGAAATATGATGGAATAAAATAAGAACAATCCTATAAAATAGAAATGAAAACAAAATAATTACAAGGAAAAGTGTGCAGTTAGAGCCAACACTTTAACAATCAGCAGAAATGCCGACATTCTAACAGCGGGGGAAAGATGGAATTCTCGGAATGTCCTAATCAGCCAAGCTGATGGCCTCCAGATAAGACGAATAATCAGTGATAGGGACAAATGGCTGTTTGCTAATGGAGGGAGATGGGAGAAACGTGTGCCCAAATGACACCCATGTAACCAGATCAAAAGCTCTGGCCCTCAGACTGCTGTTTGATGTCTGATTGGAGGGAAAATTGTGGGCAATCTAATGCCTGCGTCTGTTTGTGCAAGATATTTCTATATGAGGCGTGTATCAATGAGATGTGCACAATGTGTCTGTGTTTTGTGTGTGCATATGTGTAACGCATGTGCCAGCGCTGCATAACACCTGGCATCTGTTTGGATCCCGTCTCCCTGTGTGGTAAGGCCATCTGTGTGTAGGAACATTTCACATCTTCTTTTGTATTGATTTAATGCCCCAACTTAATATGATAAAGCTGTTGATCATGATCGGTTGGTTTGAGTTTTGTAACATCACTTGGTTGCTCATTCTCCTGCGGATATATGGCCGATCATAACCAAATTACTGTGAAGCTGAAATATTTCTTGCAGCTTGACAGTAATTTGTTTATGATTGACCGTATAGCAGGAGGAGTGTGAGAAACCAAGTGGACCAGAACGCAATGCGGCCACAATGTTGGTATGTCTGTTAAGTAAAAGGTCCTGACTCTTTCTTTTTCTCACTGCTCTCTAAATCAAGTTTGCTCTCAAGAACTTACTAACTAGAAGTGAAAGAGACAAGCGCATGCACTAAAGGAGAGAAAAATAATACTCCCGATAATTTTACAAAACAGCTCATAGGATCAGTATTACCAAAGGATCTCCGGTATGCCTAAACTCCGACACCTTTTTAGGCAGGCTGATTGTTTGTCATGTATTTTTATCTCTAAATTTGAATGAATGTATAGATACAGTTTATTTTAAATTCTCTTTTAAATTCACTCTAATAATTGATTTTATGTGAAGCATTTGACATTGTCTATCTTTTTTTCTGTGTATGTAAAGCAGTTTGAAACCGCCTTTGTCTATAAATTGTGCTATACTGTATATGTAAAAACTTGCCTTGCTGTCCCGCTAAATAATGTGCTTACAGGTACTTTTAACAGGTGGCTCTGTACATCAGACAGCTGGATGACCTCACTAACTGCTGGGATAATCGGGACAACAAACTGTACTGGCTCAGGTGAGCCTAGGATCAGTGTTTGATATTGAAACTTTAGTTAAGTGTGGGGAATGACAGCATGACAGTATCATCTTTTTTCTTAATCACAGAGATGTTGCCACGGGAACACTGGCCCTGACCTTTGGTTCGTCACTACTGGCTGCTTGTGACCAACTGAAACTTGAATGTTGACTGTAAATGTAGGAGAACAGAGTGTAACAGCAGCAGTAAGGCCTTGATGAAACCCTTTTTGGAAAGCTGCTGAGTGTGCTGCTTTGACTGGTGTCTAGCCCCGAATCACTTGCCCCACACACACACACACACACACACACACACACACACACAGACACACACACACACACACACACACACACACTGACAGCCCAAACATTATTCCAGCTGATTACACGCCAATTCCCATCAAGAGAAGCCTGTGAGGCTCTTCCCCACCCTGATTAACACTAACCACCGCACACTGCAATGTCTTCAGTATGTGTCCTTTTACATCAATTCCTTCCCTTGCTGCTTTCTTTTGTCTGTATTTTTACTCTGTTTATATTTATCTACCTTTTAATTTCTATCTTGCATTGTTTTCTCTCCAGGCGACTTACAGTATTGCTCTCTTTTTGTGTCATTCCTCTTTTCCTCATTCCTGTCTTTGTTTTTTTTCATTCTTTTTGGTCTTTGTAATGATTTCCATGTCAACAGTTTCCTTTTGGATTACAACCACCAACATTTTAAAGAAAACAGACACAACCATAAAAGGCCACCAGACAGAGCCACGTAGAGTTTGGCATGATTTCCTTGTACAATTTAATACCAATTACAAACTACAAGACCTGTGAAAAACAAGACAAAGGTGAGAGGTCATTGATAGTTTGATGATGAAGGCCATCAGTTAGAAAGTGCCGTCCTCTATCCAAGTATTTAAGACTGGATAATGGGAATGTTTTTTGTCTATAAATTAAATCACATGCAGAGGTAACTATCAGACAGATCAAAGTCCTGCAGCTAATGTGATTTAGCATGTGAGGTTTTATGGCCCCTTTTTACTCAAAGTGTCTTACAGCATCATAAGTATTTTAAAACCATGCATAGTCTTTATAGACTCAAATAAAGAAATACGGTCTTTAAATATCAATCAAAGCTTTGACGAAAGATTTGAGACTATGAGGTGACATTTCTTACTTTCTACCTTTATCTTTTATAAGACTTTTTGCTAAAAGATAAACAAAAACAAACAAACCATACACTGAATATCCAATAACCTCAGCAAACACTGTTGCTGGTGGTCTGCACAAACACTCAAGCACAGGAGCACTGAAGAGCTTTGTGGCTGCATGCCTTTACACTTGCGTCTATGACTTAAGCTGTGCCCAGCTGTTGCACATTGACAAGACTACAGCCAGCAGTGTGTGTGTGTGTGTGTGTGTGTGTGTGTGTGTGTGTGTGTGTGTGTGTGTGTGTGTGTTTGAGTGTGTGTCCAGGACTGCTAGCTATTTCCTGAACTGTCTGTTGTGATAGCAAAGGATTATGTGTTGCTCTCATGTGCATTTGTGTGAGGTACAGTTACACATTTGATTGCATGCAGACATACAGATGAACACTGATTCGTTGCTTCCATTCTCTCATTATCTAATTGATGTGATCTGACAAGTGATGGAGTATTGCAGTGGGCTCTATAATGGAGGGCAACCCCACACAAATTCAATTTAATCATCCATGATATCTAATGACTCAAAACAGAGTTATGAAAGCTTTTTAGAGTGATACTGAAGTCTTAACAGTTCTTCGATTGATTTTCCATATTCAAGGCATACACTGAAGTCAATTCTACTCGCATACAATACGACACACTCTGTAAAGGTTTTGCCAAAGCGTTATTTACGTTTGTGCTAAAAGGTCGAACATGCTAGTTGCTATTTCAGGTTGAGACTGGCAAAGGAACTACAGAATACTGAATTCAGCCAAATCGTTGCTGAAATTTTGCAGAACTTGATTTGGGGATTTCACAAGGTGTTAATTCTGTTTACTCTTCAGTGAGGAACCTTGCTTAGATTTTCTTAGGTATTATTTTTATATACTGTATATCATATGGTTTCTAATAATTTAAAAACAAAAGTTTACAAAGTGCTTTGACTGTGCAAATAAAGGATATACAAATCAATACACATTAATACACATCAAATCAACACACATCCATAAATACACAACAATGTAATTTTGTCAAAAACACATCAGCTAGAATATCAGCGATCTCAAAGATGAAATTTGAACATAACTGAGAAGATCCGACATTAACTCTGCATAAGGCTTCTAAAGGTATTTCAGTTAAAAAAAAACATTACTTTAGCCAATCTTAATTTAGCATTTTTTTATGTTCAGTAATTTAAAAGTTAATCTCCATGACACTCTCTCCATGCCAGAGTCTCTAACTGAGAGAAAAAACAAAACCATCAGATAATTTTAAACATGAGGCACTTCTGGCTTAAATAAGAAAATTAATAGCAAGGACTTGGACCGTGACAAGTGTTTTTTGAGATTGCCAAAAGAAGCAAGAGACAGAGAAGAAAAGAAATTGCATTTGTGTGTGTGTGTGTGTGTGTGTGTGTGTGTGTGTGTGTGTGTGTGTGTGTGTGTGTGTGTTCTGTGTTGAACTGACGGAGAGAATCAGAGTTAAAGCGAGTTAAAATGCACACAGAAGAGAGAGACAAGAAATTGAAGAAGAAAAGAGCAAGTGCAGCACATTGTGTGTGATCATGCGGGATGTGCGTTTTTGCACGTGTTCCGATTTACTGTTTGTGTGTGTTTGTGTATGCGAATGCAAGTTAGGGATGGTTTCATCTTGTGTTAAAGTGTGTAGAGAGATTTTCCATCCATTAGGGTGGCCGCACTCCCAGACACACACACACGCACGCACACACACACGTATGCACACACACACACACACAGACACACACGCACACACACACACAAAAACACACACACACACACTCTTGAAAAGGCGTAAGGAAAGCCACTCTGAGCTCCAACGACTTATAACTCAACTTAGATAAATCCACTAATTATATAATCTTTTGCAAGTTATATCACAATTTCGATGGGTCTTTTGTGTGCATGCATGAAATGACTATGAACACAAAAGCAGTAAAAGGTACTCACCTACTCATCGCGCAGCAGGGAACCCACATGTTGAACAAACAGAGAGAGAAAGAAAACAGTGGAGAAGAAGGGATGAGTACAACAAAACAGTGGTCTCATTTCTGTCACTACACTTAATGAGGCATTCATACATGTCTAGTGCCTTGCTTAAGGGAATCCCAAAAGTTAAGCTAATTGATTTTCCTGACAGATAGGCCTATTCTTAGTCAGCTGTAGGATTTTAATTGCTGGCCCTGCTGTGTTACAACCACTACCTCCATGTATTAAAGCAACGCTACAGAACTTTTCCCGCTTCGGTCCCCCTACAGGCTGGAAGCAGAATTGTCCATTACATTACATTATGCAAGTTTGCCAGATCGGGTAGCAGATCTGTAGTTCGAATGAAACTGGACAATGTAATGTAATGGACAATTCCGCTTCCAACCTGTAGGGGGACCGAAGTGGGAAAAGTTCTTTAGTGTTGCTTTAAATTGGTTTAATCCGAAAAAAAAACTAACTCTCTGGAGCTGGTTTACTTCTCAAACTGCAGGTCTACCTTACACCACCAATTACAACCACAAGCAAACCATAAAATATGTAATATGTTGCGGGAAGTCACTATCACTCTCCCGTTATCCATAAGCCCTTGGATTTTAGGATTCAGGAAAACGATGGAGATTTCTATTTTTAGGCTTGTCTGTGGTTATTTGGTGACTCTTGAGTTCAGATGTTGTTGTGATTTTCCAAACTAAACAAGTCAAATGAGTACACACTACCCAGTCTGAATAAACCACTATGCTTTGTGTGAACTTCTGTTCTGGATCAGTACTTAAACTCCATGTCTCAAATGTAAATGTATAAATTTGAGCTTTTTGTTGTTGTAAGAGTCATTATAAGTCTTTCTGGAAAAGAATGTCAGCAAAATTCCTAAAATGTAAAGTAAATGCAATCACCGTCTCCCTGGAGGCGACTAATCTACAGAGTAAATGTTTAATCATGGCTGTATGATGTGACTGTGAGCAGCCTGCAGCCTTGTTGCGGAAAAGAGCGCTACGTAATGGAATATTAGTGGGTCTCGTGTCTGGCTTCCTACTGTAGCTGTGTTTCATCTCTTGTTGGAACACACACGCACACGCACAGACACACACACACACACACACACAGTAGTGGTGTCTGCGAGCTGCCTGTGGTCTGGACAGCATCACAGGCTGTGGTCAACACTGCGGTGTCTGGGTTACACACAATTTACACTTGTCTTCAAAGACACACAAACACACACCGATACCAAGTGGAGACTGTGGCCGTGTAATAAGGTACAAGTGTATTTTACAGTCTTGCAGTGGTAAAGTAAAGAGTCACATAAAGCCCAAAATCACAAATCAAAAATTTGGTTCAGAGGGTTTTATGGTCTGTAAAAACTGTAACCCTCGATTCGGATATGGAAAAACAATAAACCGAATTAACAATAAACAACAACACCGAGATGCAAAGGACAAAGTTGCAATTCATACTGAAGTTAAACTAAAATATTTTAAATGATTGCAGGGTTTCATATTAATTAATAAGTTGTAGTTTTTTTTATGGCAGGTATCTGTGTGCTGCCATCACACATCAGAGTGTTTAAAATATTAACAATGCAAGACCCTCCTGCATTGCTACACACTGTGCAGCCAAGCAATGTTCAAACATGTTTATTCAAAATTTACAATTACCAAAATGACCAAATATGCATCTTTGGAAAGGCAGATTCAGAGGGAAGTTTTTCTCTCTACTTTCTTTGTGAAATATTGGCTAATGTGAACAGTTATTGAAATTAAACCATTTGAGACATTTAGATGGGAAATGTCTCTTTGGTGGAACTGCTGACAACTTATAGACATCTGAAACATGACAAGGTAGACTGTGTTTTTGTAAAAGGTGACACGCCAAAAACACAGGCTTAATCTTTATCAATGTGTTGTATTATATAAACTCATATAATTAATACTTTATTAATGGAGAGATGTCAGAGTGAGGGGGCTACCCATGGAAAGACACACCCCTGTAGCTGGGTTCAGTGCCTTGCTCAAGAGCACCTTGGCAGTGCCCAGGAATGGCATCCCTCCAGCTACCAGCATACTTTGGTCCATATGGGAACTTGAACAAGCAACCCTCCAGTTCCCAACCCAATTCCCTACTGAGTGAGCTACTACCACCCCAACTTAATGTATTCATCTGCAAAGTAACTACAGCTGTCAATAAATGTAGTGGAGTAGAAGTTTCAGAAATAGCATGAAATAGAAGTACCTCAAAATTGTATTAAAGTACAGTAGTTGAGTAAACTTACTTACTATACTTAGTTACTTTCCACCACTGAGAAAATGATTTATAAGCCAGCACTGTAACAACTGGTAGCTGCACTCGCTTTGGCTCGCACACTGCTGATTAAAAATAAAAGTCCAATTTAGCTTTCCGACCTTGCCTTAAAACATGATCCGTGAGCACTAGCACAGCTAGAACCTATGCACATGATAGGATAGGACAAGATTTTAGGAAAACTATGGCCTTCAAAATGTGAGCTAAAGTAATTGTAATGGGGAGGTCTGCAACCTGAACTGAGCCCGACAGGACCAGATCATGTGTCAACATTTGGGTATTTTGGACCATTTTTAAATACAGACATTGTGCTTTGGTTTGGATTTGGCAAATGTAATTTTTCGTAATGAAACTTTAGGTCTATGCAACCAGTCAATAAATTACTAACCAATAAAATTCATCAGAAATGTTAGAAGCACATTGCAGTGTGTAGGTACCCTATTTATTCATCCATGCTTTGGTTTTAGGTTACAGTAGAGACCATGTAAGATGATATGCATGTTTTTAGCTCTCTCAGGTTACGTTTTTGTGAATAACATCCTTAAGTCACCTCTTTAGACTTCTTTACTTCAGCATCTACAGTTGCTATATACAGCAAATGTTTCTGTGACCATTACCACTGTTTGTGCCAGGATAATTTTGAACATACTGAGGTACAAGAAGCAGCTGAATGCCACATGTATGAATAACTGGTGAGGTGGTTTGGGTGCAAGAAGAAAGATAGATGATGGTAGTGAGGTCTATAGATAGTGAAGGTTATTATACATAGCACGACAAACAGTGTCTGGTGGCTGTGGTGGGAATCCGGGTCAGCTGTGAATTCCTCAGTGATAACTGTAAGTCATTATAAATGTTTGTGTAAAGGAAACAGAGAGTAAGAGATAGAATAAGAGCTAAAGACTCATGTGGTTTGAAGATCACATAAGGGTCTTTTCGTCATAAATATCAAACTATATTAAAAACACTGCTGTGTACTGCTTTTGTGCTCTTGCCTCTTAATCTGCATCTCAACAGCTGCTTTGGAGCTACAGTATGGGTGTGGCTGCAGAGTATCCCTCTCTCCACTTAGTGTATGTAAGATGTGTGGTGTGGTGGTGTAAAGGATACACCTTCCCTTTTTAACTGCCCTACATTCCCTATGTCCCCCCACACACACACACACACACACAATGCTGTCTGTATATGAGTAATGACCGGACGATCTCAGGTGGTCTTTGACCCTTGAACCTTTGTCTCAATGCAGTCTTAATGCTCCTCTTCCCCGGGGCCCACACTGGTAGAGACTTCAGCATGTGCAAGTGTGTGTGTGTGTGTGTGTGTGTGTGCGCGTGTGTGTGTGTGTGTGTGTGTGTGTGTGTGTGTGTGCGTGCGTGTGCGTGTGTTTAAGAGCGCCTGGAAGAGAGGCCCCGCTCAGGGGAGCAGCAGGCCTTGCCCCCACAGACGCACCCATTAACGGGCTCGCAAGCTGGGGTCGTGGCCCTATTTACCAGCGTTAATGGCTAGAGAAGGTGAAGGGGGGACATTACACTTGGGAGAAATATGACACGAAGTAACTTTGGGGTTGCCAGGTTAGAATCCAGTCACTGTATTCCTGTTTACTCAATGCAGGTGTTCAGTGTCTGATGTGAAGTAGAGCTTTGGCAAAATGGGGCTACTTGTCAATGGAGGCGATAAACGCCTGTGTCACCTCTTATTCAATCTATTTTTCCCACTGTTTTGTTTGGGATTACATACCATAATATCACCAAGCAGTAAATAAACAGAGATGTCAGTCTTGCTAATGAGGGCTCACGCTGCATAAAAGCTTCAAGTAAATGGATATAAAGTAGAGCTACATGCCTACAGAAAAGTTGCAGAGCTCATTTGTCATGTCAAAATACTTATTAGCACACAGTGAAGCTCTTTTAAGGCAACTGTAATCTGGTGTAAACATCATAAGTCTTTGGTAATAGTTGCCATGGGAAAATTAAAAAGAGCAGCATGACATACTGGAACAGGCTAGAGAGTAGACACGGGCTCTTAAACAATGTGTTTAGTTAAACAGCAAGCATCAGCTCTGGCTATTATTGCATAGAATTACATTTAGTGCTGCTTACTGTATTCTTCATCATGTTGCTGATCTCTTCTGTTCAGTCTGGCTGTGACTATCTGAATCAGTTTTGCAGTGTGTGTTTTTCCTCTTGTAGGAGCTTTCAACAGGATAGGAATGTTCCACTGTGGAATCAGTAAAGTACTACTATTTTACATCTAGTGGTAATACTATACTTTCCTGTCACTACAACTGTCCATCATACTTCTACTGCTTTCTATATTACAACTATGGCTGTGGAGGTGCAGTAGATGGTCTACTGATCACAGGGTTGGTGGTTCGATCCACGTGTCGAAGTGCATTTGAGCAATACACTGGACAACAAATTGCTCCTGATGGCGTGTGCGTGAATGAGCGGCAAAACCTTATAAAACCATTTACATCTACTTTCTGCAGCATAGATATTTAAGAAATGTGGGTTGCTTAAAGGTCCCATGGCATGAAAATTTCACTTTATGAGGTTTTTTTAACGTTAATATGCGTTCCCCGAGCCTGTCTATGGTCCACCAGTGACTAGAAATGGCGATAGGTGTAAACCGAGCCCTGGGTATCCTGCTCTGCCTTTGAGAAAATGAAAGCTCAGATGGGCCGATCTGGAATCTTCTCCTTATGAGGTCATAAGGAGCAAGGTTACCTCCCCTTTCTCTGCTTTGCCCACCCAGAGAATTTGGCCCACCCATGAGAGAGAGACATCATGGCTTTCAAACGACCAAAGTGGCAGTTGGTCAAGGCCACACCCCCACCCTCCACCTTGCCCCCCCCCCCCTCTCCTCCTCAATAGCTTCAGACACAGAAATGGCACATCCTAAGGAAAGCTCATTGTGGGACTGGCTCTAGTGGCTGTAATTCTGCACCAAGGCTGAATTTCGGGAAAGAGACTTCAGATACAGTATTAGGGGACCACTAAGGCCTATATAAAAGCATCCAAAGAGCACCATGTCATGGGACCTTTAAAATAAAACCATGTTTGACAAAATTGAAATCACTTTTATAGAACTGATGTTAAATACATTACATAGTGAACGATGCCAATTCAAGGTCTTTAAAATAGATAATGAGTGGATGGATTGAGGTGTTAAATGATGAATTGCAGGAAACTATATCAACATAGATTTGAAAAATATAAACCTACATATAGTTTGTTTCTTTGTTTCAAAAGCCTGAAAACAGAAGCCACTCAGAGCTATCAGGGCGTGACTGTGGGTTTTTATAAAACACAGCTAACTCAACCACTCTGAAGTAACTCTACTGCAGTCAAATTGCTGAGGATCTGTTTCCAAACAACCTGTATCCAGGGCACAGCGCCGAGGTTTGAGGTCTGTCTTGGTTCTATTTACAGGCTTTCACTGACTTCATTTCTAGCCGTGGTCTCCACTGAACTCTAGAAAACCCTTCTGGCAAGTGGAGAGCTAAATACAAAGCTTTGTCTTGTCAACAAGGCTGCTTGTTTGGACAGTTTCTGCAGATTGGGCTCATTAAACTTTAACGCCAGTAGTGGGGAGGAACGAGGGAGTCTGCCAGGGAAGGGCAGAGGGAGAAAGCTGGGTGGTGTCTGCAAACTGTGCTGCAGTCAATTATTTACGTGCAACTGAACTGACAAAAGTGCCTTCCTCACACTCTGTTACCCACTGTTCTGAACTTTGTGTCTTGTACTGTATGTTAGAGAAAGTTTTTGAATATCGATTCAGAAGGACTGATAACTCACAAGGCTTGTTTTTCTGTACCCAAGAGGAATAACCAGTGAGGATATAATGTGATGCAATATGCCATTTTTACACTACAGTGTGTTAATAGAAAAAGCATGTTGAAGTGTTTTTTTGTTTTCATTACTTAATTACAGAATGTGACAAATAAACACGTACCCTGTAAATGCTGCTGGCACCTGTTTGGCAATTCGGTAGCATGATGGATGATGATCCGTAAAATTTCATCAAAAACTGGCAACTATGGCTGGTCAGTTTTTGATTAAAATTTGTACCTTTAATTTTAGCACCCACATCAAGTTTAGATTTGACATCAACATGAAAAGAGAAGAAACATGAGCCTGCAGCCGACCCTGTGAGGCTTTACTTAGGCACAAATGCTGGCATCAGCATGCTAACATGCGTACAGTGACAATGGCAGACTGATCTCATAAAGTGGCGTTCGTATGCCATTTTTGCGTGTTATCAAGACGCATAATCGCTTTTTAGCGTGTTTATCAATGCCGTTCGGCCGCCACTGACCTACATTACGTGTGAATTTTCGCCGTAGCGAGTAGTATGAAAGGACGTAAGTCCGAGGAAGGAAGTTGGTTGGGATGGCAGATGAATAAAACACAGGACTTTCACCCAGGAAAGTCGGGATCATGTCCCACGGGTGGCGTTTTTCAACTGGTTATATTTTTATTTTTTTATTTTTTTAAAGCCTTCCCCAATGTTTCTTTCCTAAACCCAACCGTTTATTGTTTTCCTAAGCGTGTGACGTTGGTCACCATCGTGTTTTTGTCGTTTTGTTCGTGTTTTTGTAATTTTTTTGGGTTACTAAAGCCTTTTCCAATGTTCTTTTCCTAAACCCTTTTTTTTTTTTTTTTGACGTTGCGATAGCACGGCACGTTCGCGATAACACGCCACGTGGCGCTCAAAATGGCGCTCAAAATGCGTACAGATAACACGCCATTTGGCTTTAGGAAAGTGGCGTGTATGTTTACGCAAAAACATGATGCCATGTTGGACAATGGTGACATGTTGATTTAGAAGGTATAATGTTCACCATCTTGGTTTAGGGTGTTAGCATGTTAACTTCTGCTAATTAGCACAACACACAAAGTCCAGCTGAGGCAGATGTGAATGTTTGCAGGTATTTGATCATAAACCAAAGTATTGGACAAATTCAAATTTTGACCTGATGATGGCGCTAGATGAAAAGTCAGGGGATCACAAAAGTTATTACAATTCATCCTTAGAGGAACATCAATGTCTGTACCAAATTTCACAACAATTCAATCAATAGCTACTGAGACATTTCACTCAAAATCACAAATACAAACATGGTGGCACCAGAGAAAAAGTCTTCAAATTAAAGTAGAATACATTGTCTGGGAACCATGAATCTCTATAAAAAAAATTGTGCCAATCCATGTGGTAGATTTTGAGATATTTGACTTAATAAATGAGAACTCTGATCTGCTGGTGGTGCTAGATGATAAGTCAGGGGATCACCAAAGTAGACTTCATCCTCTGGGGACCATGAATGTCTGAACAAAATGTTATGGCAATACATTTAACAGTTGTTGAAATATTTCAGTCTGGATCAAAATACTGGACCGACTGACCGACAGACATTGTCATCCATAAGGCCAAGCTGCTAGCATGGCTAAAAAGTGGATTGAAGAGAGTTGGATAGCATCCAATGTATTTGTAACTGTACAACATGTTTTGTTAAACATGATGTGCAACAGAACACTGTGTTGACAGACAACTGTTATTTTCTAGGATATTAAGTGTGTTATATGCCTACTGTGGTAATCGAGAAACTCAATCAGTGAGATGCATTGGCTATAACAAAGAAGTAGTCAAGGTTATTTCCTTCACACTACCTCGAACAATGGGGATGGGATGTTATATCAGTAATAACTTATTAGTATGGCCGGGAAGGCTAGTTGGATTCCGACTTTTCGAAAAGTCAATGCAGCGATATGAGTCACGGACCAAAATGAAAGTGTGACTCATTTTATGAGGCTGCGAATATCATGTGTTTCTGGGAGCCAGATGCTGCCGCTGGTATTCCAACACATGAAAAGTCTCTGTTCCTTCTGCTCTGCAGTGCCACAGCTTATCAAAGCGATGTCTGTGAGGAAATCCCTGGAGTGAGCAGAATGTCAAATATTCAGTTTTGTGTTCATCTGAAAATGGGAAAGTGCTGTTTTGTCATGGAGGAGTACTAGCACGTACGTTTGTACATGGTGCTGCTTAAAAAGAAATCATTTCTTTTCAGAGTAGAGGACCATATTGTATGTCATCAGTGAGCCTGTAGAGTGTGACTGGTGGTGTGCTACTCAACAGAGAAAAACGCTACACAGTGTGGCATTAAGGAAGACAAACTACTGTGTAAATCACTTTGTTGTTGAAGTTTATATTGTTTAGAAGAGAAGTGACTAATTAGCAACCCAGGAAGTGTGTAATGATACAGGTATTAACTGTCCTTTCTGATCTTAATACACAGAGAGGACAGAGGCTTTCAAACATTACAGTGATACAGTGATTTCTGCTTACTTTCTCACTGTACAGTATCTTACAACTGCAGTTCTACCAGTTCCCCTGTATGTCCACACATGCTAATCGCTGAGCTGCAACCACCAGTGGCTTTAACCCACAAGCTACTTCTTGGTCCTCTACTTTAATTGGACTCACACTAAGACTGTTTAACCAAAGATGTGAGATGCTGTGTGAAATCTTTGTAGTGTAATATGTTGAAAGTAGGGCTGTAGCGAGATTTTTGTCTCTCTACAGGAAAACAACGGCTCCAGTAGCAAAATCAAACTGTCTTAGCTTTAAACAAATAGCGGATATAGAAGATAGAAATCTGTCAAAACTATTTATACTTAACTTAAGAAAGGCAAAGCAGCAGTTTTGTGTCATAGTCCAACCTTATTTATTGTAAGTGTATTTACAACAGAGCAGCCAAAGATCTATTAAAATACATTGTTCTGTGTGGTGTAAAACAAACACAACTTCAAGTCTTACAGCGCTTCCTTAGCCCTAAAGTATAATCATTTCCCCCTTAGCTACTGTATTGTTAAAGATGTAGCTGGTCTTACAGTGACAAACTAATATAACATAATTCTTGCCAGCACTGATCGTGAGCAAAGATTTGTAGTGTATTATTTCCCCTCTGTGAGCTGGTAGATATGTCTTCTAACAACTCGCTATTGCCTGACTCATGGCGAAGGATTCATGGCAGCAGCTGCTCTGAGGCGTCAGAATGCACATGCAAGGATGGATAATATAAACACAAATGCAGGCAGAGACCTTGAATGTGCAGGCTTAAGGCATACTGAGGTGAGATTGCGCACGCCCACACACACGCCCACACACACGCCACACACACACACACACACACACAGCTGTCTGCATATGAGTAATGACTCGACAATCTCATGTGGTCTTTGACCCTTGAACATTTGTCTCAATGCAGTCTTAGTGCTCCTAAGAAATGATAAGAGATGATCCCTCAGTAAATCAATTTGTGATATTTGTGAAATTAAGGAGCTCTTTCTTCTCGAGGAAGCCCATTGAATATTTTAACAGCTACTAAATTAGAACACAAGTAAATATACATTCACATGAATACACCTGCAAACTTGCAAAAAAACAGTACAATTCATAAATTTTCTTACAGACAGACACACACACTGAGATGTAGAGGATACACATGCACATACACACATATTAAACATCTCAGCCCTGGACATTTAACAGCCATCTGAGTTGGGCCTTTTTTTATGTACTGACCAACAACTGGTGTGGCATTTTTTTTGTAACTAAACCCAGATCATAGCATCATAGCTGCATACAAACCAAATGTGTTTTCAACGGAGTTGTTGGAGCGAAGCTTGGCAGTTGGCAGCGCATTTTGAGTACATATGCAGAGCGCCTGACCTGCCCAATCCCCTGGATCCCAAACAACAATGAACGCCACCGGATGACAGAGCTCCGCAAGTGTGCCTGTAAACATATTGTTACCCTGTTTGTTCATTCAGTGGCATCACTATTCAATTATTATTTGTCAAAAACTATTTTGACTTTTTTTTTTTAAATGTTTTTACATACAGTCACATGTTTCTATAATTTTTTTTCTACATATAGCATGCAAAATCAGTCACCACTGATAACATTTGGATGAAATCTGGGTAAGATATATTTCAACATGGGCTCATAGGGGGGTCTACATTATTTTTCGGGAAGAAAATATTTACTGTTGTTTTTCAGGTAATTCTTCCATTTCCTCCCTTGCCCTCTCTTCCCTGCTCCCCTGCTCCCCTGTTTCCCCTTCTTCTTTCTGCTCCTGCTCTCCATCCTACGGAGGATTTTCCCTCCTGGATGTATTTATAGCCTGTCCTGTCAGAGTCGAGCTCTGGATGTGACAATCATAGTGGATCTGATCGAGTTACTCACAACAGCCTCTCTTATACATGTGGATTGACATGTTTTTGGAATCAAGTTTCTAACGTGTGCAGGAAGTTCCCGAGCTCATGTCTCTAACCTCAAGGTTGCTGGTTGTTGTTAATGGAAGGTTCATCCTAATGAAAACTTTTTTTTAAACTTCACAACTAAATCAATGGGTAATTGACATAATGTTAATTAATGAATGATGCTTCTGAATTTCAAAGTAACTAAAGTTGTGCATATACATATGTGAGTCAGAGTGCTGTATCTGGATGTATATTGCTTTATGAGCATGTGTGATTTCTTAGATGCTGACAGGTTCTCTACAGTATGCTATATGTATATTCATAAATATATTCAGCGAGATACAAATACAAACTCAGACTCACACACATACTGTTCATACACAGTAAAACCACTGGATCAGAGTAGTGCCTGCTCTCAGTGCAGGCCCAAACGCAACTGAATGACATCGGTCAAAGGTCACGGCCGAACTCTGACATTGCTTGTTCATGTCTATAACATCTCTAAACATCCATAATCCTGGTGGGATTAAGAGAGGTTTAGTGAGGCTGAACAGAGACATCAACCTCCACTCTGTTAGACTGTATCCCTCGCTTCTTTTCTATCACCACCCTACATCCATCTCTCCACTTTCCTCTAGCACTCTCTTTACCCTTAAGTGCAGAAACTCAGGGCCAAAGATGGAAACACAAAACACGTCTACATACTTTACATCAACTGAATGTTTTCTTTTATTTGATACATCAATCTTCTGCGAACATTCACAGAATCTGAACAAAAACTATCATGTCAAGTATTGTTGAGGTTAAATAGGTGGAAAAAAGAGCAATATTTGTATTGTGAAAGTGTCACAAAAGTGCAAATTACCAGAAACAGAGGGGCCTTGTGAATAAAGTGACCAGTTAAAGTTTTAGTCCAAACATTATTCTTGTAATATGACCTGCCAAAGAGACCATGAAAATGTGAGTTTTGCTAAATATAGTTCTAGTAGCTTGGTGAAATGGTGACCTCTTGCAGGGCGAGCTAAGCGCTAACATGCTAGCCAGCCTAGAATATGCCAACGTTATGTCACAATAGCTCCTCCCTACTTTCTCTGCAACAGGCTGTTTACTCCCTATGGCATTTTGCTCTGGATTGCACATCAGTTCATCCAAAAGACTTAAAAGTAAAAGGAAAACAAAGCTCTCCAAACTAATGAATGTGCTGACTGTCCATCTGTGATGGGACAATAACTTTACAATTTATTCAAAAGACGTAATTATACTTTCAACTCTCATAAATCGCTTATCACCCTGAGGCCATTTTTACAATTCCTTGTCCGTCTGGTTTTATTTTCTAAAAAAGCTTGTAAAACATCAACCCTGTTGTCTACAGTCAATCAATGTACATCATTTTTTTCACGAAAAACTGGGCTATTAGAATATTTGTGCTGTAGTGAGGTCACTTGAATGTAAAAAAAGGTTGTATGACCTTAAAGACAAATAAATAAATAAAACGGAAAATGAATATCACAGATATTTATTGCTATCACACACAAAGCAATAAAAGCTAAGCCAATCTCCTGTCTAAAACACTTCTCATATGTCTTGGGTGTCAAACTGTGAAGAAATAAACATTATAAATTATACAGTTTACAAAATATATGATTTATTTCAAAAAAAGTCCAGACACTTTTGCCCTCATGACATTCACTTATGCCAATAATCAAAATAATAATGTCATATTTATTGATATCACACAAACAGCAATGCTACACAAGCATTTGTGTTGTCTAAAACAGTTCTCCTATATATTTGGAGTCATCCAGTGCAATAATAAACATAATGAACATTATAACTCATATAAATGACAAACTATTTACATTTCTTCAAAAAAGGCCCAAATGTATCCCAAATATCTAAACAGTGACACCATTCTTCTCTGTAGAACGGTAATAGACCGGAGTTATCTCTCTTTTTCACTTTACTCTTTGTTCTCGCTCGGATTCCCTGGAGTGAACTATCTTTTCCACTACATAGTCTTTGTGTGACGGACCTGCCTTCCCAATGGTTGAAAAATGCCAACACACTTTCGCAAAGCATCATGGGAGATTTATACTAGACGGTAGCACAGAGCTAGCGGCAGAAATGACCGAAAACGCGATAAATTATGGACATCAAGTGGATAAATCTTGGATGTAAGAGTTTGGATTTATTGCTGAACAACTCTGAAAAGAGGCACAAGGTCCAGGCTGGATAGAAAACCTTCTGTAAAGGCTACAAAGACACCAAAGACAGGCCTGTGATGGCTAACTCCTTACCTTTTAGCAGGAAAAATCGGTAAGAAGTTACGTTTAACAGGTTATTAAATAATCTAAATATAAATCAGAGGTGCCGTTTGGGGTCTTGGACGATCCTTTAGGGCTCTGAGGGTAGACTGCAAACCATGTCTCTTTTGTAGAGCAGTTCATACTCACTGCATAAATGGCTTTCTGTTGGTCAAAGTTCACCAGTGTTGAACTTGGCACAACAAATTCACACAGATTTACTTTGCCTCTGCCAGCAAATCCACTCATTGTGACAAGTCAACATTCACCATCACAATGAGCTTCAGAGCTTTGATTCTAAGCCAGAACCCAACTGGTCAAGTCTAGGCTCTAATTTCCCACTATTTCCATCCATCCATCCATCCATCCATTATCTATATGCTGATCCTTTGCAGGGTCACAGGAGGCTGGAGCCTATTCTAGCTCACAGAATTCTAGCTCAAGGTTATATTTGTGGTTTGTATGTCCTGTTAGAGCACTTCTGAAATATTCAGGACCTGATAACTCTGAATTATCATATTACCTCTGTAAAAAGGACACAGATAAAATGATGAGCATGTTGGTGCCTCAAGGACAGCTTGGCTCTGCCCCCACAGGGAATGTGATATACCAACTTTGACATTATTGGCAGCAGAGAGATTTGTGGGCTTCGCCAAATATCAAAGGTACAAAAATCTGTTGGAAATAAAAAACGTTTGACAGGAATTGCATATGTGTGTCACTATGAAAATAAATTATTTAAATAAAATATTTAATATGACTGGCTTCATTAAATGCTGCAGTGGTTTGACTTTGGCTTGGGTTTAATTGGAATCAGTCATTTCAAGGTCTGAAGAACATTCAAGAAATGTACTGAAATGTACCAAGTTAAATTATTTTTCCAATAATTCAGGCTGTGAATATAATATTTTTGTCATTTACATAATTACAATCCACAAACTATTATTTGATGTCCTATCTCAACAAACAATGTGGTTCTAAACTTTGTTTGATTCTGGGCATCCGTGAGATAGTGTCAACTTTTAAGATACAAGCCACCTTTTATCTCTTCCCCTGAGACAGGTTTGTCTGGTATAAAGTGTGTGTGTGTGTGTGTGTGTGTGTGTGTGTGTGTGTGTGTGTGTGTGTGTGTGTGTGTGTGTGTGTGTGTGTGTGTGTGTGTGTGTGTGTGTGTGTGTGTGTGTGTATGTGATGCCATGTGACAGGTAATGTCCTAGGGCTACTAAAGGATTAGCTCTCCTCATTCCTTTGCTATCACAAGCCTCTGACCACACCACTCAGACCACTAAACTCAGCCCATTCACGCACACTAATCCTGTCTGTGAGACCTGCTCTGAGTGTGTATGTGTCTGTCTATGTGATGTGTGTATGTGTTTGGAGAAATGTGATAAATGGGGAATAGCGATACATTTCCTGAAGAAAGATGATATATATGTTTAAGGATACATAACAATAAAATTGTGCTTTCAGTGTCATGAGATTGGACTAATTTTAAACTTGCTTTCAAGTTTTGTCACACCAGAAAACAATAATAGTAGGTCTATTCCACAAATTCAGTTTGCATTCAGTAAAATATCCTTTTCTAAACCACCAACAAAAAAATCTTGGAAAAATGTT
The DNA here is from genome assembly GCF_010015445.1 of Perca fluviatilis. Classification (NCBI taxonomy): domain Eukaryota; kingdom Metazoa; phylum Chordata; class Actinopteri; order Perciformes; family Percidae; genus Perca; species Perca fluviatilis. The sequence continues at coordinate 9,530,220 of NC_053130.1, read as the reverse complement.
CAGATCTACACTCACAGCATGACAATCAGTCAGTCCAGCAGAGATGGCAAAAGTACTCACTTCCTCTACTCAAGTAGAAGTACTGATTTAACTTCTTTACTCAAGTAAAAGTAACAAAGTACATGCTTGGAAATTTACTTAAAGTATAAAAGTAAAAGTAGCCTTGCGAATGAGTACAAGCTGAGAAACTTCAGGACATGGAAAAAAAGGCCATTGCCTACATTTTAAATGGATGTCTGCCAATAGGCCTAAAACATCACATATATGATTATTGTGACAGAGACTGGGACTCCAGGTTAATAAGATTCTGACTGAGTAGCAAAATATGAATTCAATTGTGATTCTGTGAGAATTCACAGATCCAGTTTCTCTTTTTTCCCCTTAACGTTACCGCCATCAAGCCGCAATGATTTGCCGCAAATGAACGAATCTGTCGAGTCGTCTTGTAGTGGTGCGTCAAGTGCAACGTATATTCCCATCCAATTAGATTGAATTCAGTATTGATGACGCAAAAAATAAGAACGGTAACTCCACTGAAATTATTTGAAACTAAAGTAACGAGCCAATTTTGTCAAATGTAAGGAGTAGAAAGTACCGATATTCGTGTTAAAAATGTAAGGAGTCAAAGTAAAAAGTCGGCACCAAAATAAATAGTAAAATAGTAAAAATATCTGAAAAATCTATCTGAGTACACTAACGAAGTATTTGTAATTCGTTACTTCCCATCTCTGCAGTCCAGACTAAAATATCTCAACAACTACTGGATGAATTGGCACAAATATCAGTACTGGCATTCATAGTTTCCAGAAGAAAAGAAGACTTTGGTGATCCCATGACTTTATCTCTAGTGCCACCATGAGGTTGACATTTGTGGTTTTGAGTGTCTCAACAACAACTATTGGATGGATGATTGGAAATGTGGTGCACACATTCAGGTTCCCTTCAGGATGAATTGTAATAGGTGATCTCTTAATTCTCCATCTAGCGCCATCATCAGATCAAAATTTTTATTTGCACAATACTTGACCAAATAGCCTCAGCTGTACTTTGTGTTTAATGCTAATCAGCTAATGTTAGCATGCTGACATGCTAAGATGAGCAAGTAAGCATTGCTTAACATCAGCATGTCATCGTGAGCGTGTTAGCATGCTGCTGCTGTGTGTGTGTGTGTGTGTGTGTGTGTGTGTGTGTGTGTGTGTGTGTGTGTGTGTGTGTGTGTGTGTGTGTGTTTAGCTGTAGGAGTCAAAGAAAAACCCATAGGTCAGCCGGTTATGCTACAGTTTCCATGTTGGTTCTCGACCAACATCCAATTCACACTGACAAGAGAAAACATTATTTCTTTTTACATCAAATTGAAAGGATCATCTCCAATATTACAAGCACCTTGTATAATCTCATCTTCTCCTGTCATACTTGTGAACAACACTACAATACCCACAACTCCAAGCTACAGCAAGAATCAGACAGTTTGGCAGTTAGTTTGAAGAGCTGTAAAACTCTAGTAAAAGACATTTATAAGCCTCTGAGAATTTTTACACACCTCGGACCAGATTGTGTTTCCACTTTTAAAAAGAGAAGAAAAGACAAGAGTATAAAGGGAGAGACAAATGGGGAAATAAAAAAAATAGGAAGGGGAAGAGGATAACATTTAATAAAAAGTAAGTAAATTATTTAAATTAAAGACTAACATTTCTCACAGCCTATGAAGGAAGCCGGAAAAGAAAATCACAAAGACAAAGACAATACAATACAATATTGTAAAATATAATAAAGCATGGAGACAGAAAGAGAAATTATGTACAGTTCAAAGGGATAAACTGCATAAGCTCAAGCAGATGGGAATGACGCAAAGGTGTACGTATACCAACGCACAGGCAGCGTGTGAACACACACATGCGTCACACTCCCACAGGTGGAGAGGAAAGAAAGCAAGAGCCGAAAGAGAGAAAGAAAGACAATAAAACGTATGAAAAGTGCCAGAGCAGATGAAAGTAGTGGCACATAAATAAATGAGAGCTCATAGACTGTTGCCTGGAATATTCACTGAGGAAATGTAGGAGACAAATTAAACTGTGTTTTCACTGCCACCACACCAAATGTAACGGTATTTACAGGTATAGACTGCTGCACATTAATGATTTTAATGGATGCATGAAAACAGACACACACACACACACACACACACACACACACACACACACACACACAGAGCTGGCAGTGAGTTGATCAATTGCCGCCAACTTCATATTGTGCAGATGAAAAGGGGTGGTGGAGAGAAACACATGGAGAGAGGACGACTATTTCTGGACTCCATATCAGTCAGCTCCTTTTCCCTGGCGACTGCAATATTAAAGGGAGGCGGGCAACTGGTGGCATGAAATATGTACAGCATCATTATGCGTGACCAATGAGTCCACAGAGAGGGGAAAGAGAGACAGGGGGAAAAAAGAATCTTTACACACTATGCCATCCTGCTGCCCTCTTAGGTTTTTTTGCTAAATTATTGTGTCTGTCCTTTGTTTGTACTAATGTAACTATCGTAATATAGCAAAAACTAGAGAAACTTTCTTTTTATCTCATCTTTATCGGGTACTAACATTGAATCCCATCAGAGTGAAAACTTGAAACGTGTGCACAGCAGTTTGGGGTTTTCAAATGACAAGATAGCCGTTAAAAAGCATTGTTTTTCTTGATGACCTGTTGGAGGTGGGCTGGTTCACACAAACTGTAGTAAGTATGTTCTTAATGGTGTGTGTATGTGTCAATCCACTCTTAAAAAAGTTAACTGCTGAGAAAAGCACCAACAATGCCCATATCTTATTGTGTAGAATAGATTCTTTTTATTGTGGCAATAATCACAAATACTGGCCAAATATCGCATTTCATGTACTTTTTAGCGGCTTCACACAAAAAAAACCACTGGTTCCACAATTAAGTTGCAAGCTAAAAAACTACTAAAAGCTGAACATAACAATTTACCAATTAAAATATATTCTGACTGAAACAACAACAGTACTTGCTCTTTGTATGATGTTCTTAGTATACTGATTATAAGGGTGTAGAAGAGAATTGTTCTAGCGGTAAGCCAACTATTCCAAACTCTGATACAGAGAACTCATTTGTCTGTTGTAAATATTTGAAATCAAATCCAATCATGTGGGATTTTTGATGTTAAAATGTGCCCTTTTTCCACCACGTTCTTACTATCACAAACACCTCAGCCTGTAGCAGTAGGGATGGCCAGCCATGAGTTGCTTAGCTGGAACACAAACTGTCAAAGTGACAAAGAGCAGGCTGTAATGACATTTGTAAAAGCACAGCGAGTACTGGTCAGCTGTAATGTCAGGCAGATAAACTGCAAATGAGAACACTAAATTCACACAAATGTCCAGACCAGATAGAGGGGGTGCTTTGAATGTCTATATTCAGTATGATGTAGTTTGTGATTGTATTTTTAAAGGTCCCATGACATGGTGCTCTTTGGATGCTTTTATATAGACCTTAGTGGTCCCCTAATACTGTATCTGAAGTCTCTTTTATATAGGCCTTAGTGGTCCCCTAATACTGTATCTGAAGTCTCTTTTATATAGACCTTAGTGGTCCCCTAATACTGTATCTGAAGTCTCTTTCCCGAAATTCAGCCTTGGTGCAGAATTACAGCCACTAGAGCCAGTCCCACAATGAGCTTTCCTTAGTATGTGCCATTTCTGTGTCTGTAGCTATTGAGGAGGAAAGAGGGGGGGTGGGGCAAGGTGGAGGGTGGGGGTGTGGCCTTGACCAACTGCCACTTTGCTCGTTTGAAAGCCATGATGTCTCTTTCTCATGGGCGGGCCAAATTCTCTGGGCGGGCAAAGCAGAGAAATGACCTCATAAGGAGAAGATTCCAGATCAGCCCATCTGAGCTTTCATTTTCTCAAAGGCAGAGCAGGATACCCAGGGCTCGGTTTACACCTATCACCATTTCTAGCCACTGGGGGACCATAGGCAGGCTGGGGGAACTCATAATATGTTAAAAAACCTCATAAAGTGAAATTTTTATGCCATGGGACCTTTAATGCTGATTCACTGGACTATGATTGGTGTGCAATTAAACAACTGATATCATCTTTCTTTTTTAATCATGGTGTGGTTATTAGTCTAGGGCTGACTCACAGCGAGACTATCACAAAACCTGTTCATGCAATTGTTGTTGTTTTTTTGCTCAAAAGCAATGGCAGAGTGTGCAGCCTGTGGCAGTATAAATATTGTTTTCAGTACAGATATCAAATTTTAGATTATGATTAAGTGCCTCAGCATAAGTAACAAAGGATTAATTTATCAGTGTTACTAATATTACTTAGAATCAGTTGTTTTTTCATGAGCTCTTTGTAAACATCAGAAGAGAAATGCCAGGCCCCCGCGAGCAATCACGGCCATTTAAGTCAATGGTTGATATTCCACCACCCGTGTCACGGTGCGTCCCAGAAGCGTGACTGAAGCGACTCTCCGCTAAATACACGCACCAGGTCTACTTTCACGCAAGCTGCGTGCCGTTCGGTGAGCCGGGCAGAAAGTGAAACAGCTAGAGCATCCAGTCAATTCACCAAAATACACCCCCCTGCCATCTTATACGTCTCCCCTACAACACCATGGACGACGAGAGAATCATCTCAGAGTTGGAATAACATAATACGACACCACAGTTCATTTTTATAAAATGGAGTTTAATTACAGGAGTGCTTGGAGTGGAAGGTAGATACTAGCTTAATAAACACGTGATTCTTCTTTCATGTACTTGTAGAGACGATAAAATCTGCGAGTCAGACAGGCAAGATGCTTTGCTTCTGAGACGCTCCCGCTATGGTATGGCGCGTGACAGAAAACCGGAACGCAGCACAGACACGCCCAGTGGAAAATCCGTGTTACCGTTCTTGGATTGTCTGTAAAAAGCTAGTGTGAACACGAAACGAACCAGAGTAAAAGGCCATAATGTATAATTGATTTTATGTGTGTGAAAGCACCCTAATTGATTTAAATCAAACACTCACCCTATTGAAGAAAAATAAAGAATACTTGCCCAGTTTTGGATGATTAAAATATTACAACTTGATTTGGCTGCTGGTCATTCAAAGAGGGGAAGCTCATTTTCGGCCTACATCATAAAAATTGTCAATTTATTTATAATAATATATATAATAATAAATTATTATTATTATTATTATTATTTATAATATCTGTGAGAAGGTTTCATCAAGAGGCATGTGCCAGCAGTACATTTTCTTTGTCACGGCACTTTCTTTGTCAGCCAGCTAACGTTGTCATACCAGGAGAGCTGAACAGAGCGCTTACTTTTCGCTGTCTTTTGCACTAAATCAATCTTAGGTGTTGATCAGCCCTGCTGTTTAAGTCTAAGTTTCTCCTCGTAAGGAAGACTTTCAAATGACTTTGCCAAAGTCAGATCGACAATAATAGCATTGTCTGCCACCGTGTGCAACAAAACGATATTAAACTCGAAGGAGGAAATGTGGGAATTAGGTTAAACTGAAACAATGAATGTGGTGTATAATTTTATGAAATGTATGATGAAAATTGGCTAGCAATTTCGCCAAGCAAATACCAAGAAATAGGTTGCAGCAGTTTGTCTTTTGACTACACTTGCAAAATCCGCGATGGGACTGAGCTGTGAGCTCGAATAGCTTCAGCGACTTGTTATAGTACAAAATCGCTGTCAATCAAAAGGAGATGCAGTCTTTCGACAGACCCTCCAATCATCACGCAGAAGCCCGGAGTCCAGGCCAGCCCACTCCTCCATTCAACCCCAGAGACGCTGAGCGTCCGTGGGCGGGACATAATCGCAGCATTTATCGAGAAATCGAGTCAGTCGACCTGCTATATGTAGCTGATTCTGAACAAACTCGTCTTCGAAATGAACGTGTTCTAACGCATTTTTTGTCAATAAAATGTTAACACAATAGTACATATTTGACCATTATTTCTTTTGACATTTTAGGGGAAGCTGAGCTTCCCTTGCAGTCTTAAAGAAATCGCCTCTGGTATAGCCACAGAAGGAAGCATGTTTGCTAATAATATATCTCAAACTTGAATCTTCCAGTGTAAGGAAAGTCTCGCTGAATGCTTCAAAGCAGCTGATGAAATATGCCCACAGAGAGAAGAGAAACAAAACACTTTAGTATCCATGCTGTTTTCATTTTCACGACTTAGATTTGGATCATTACAGTTTACATGCTGAGAAAAGGAGGTTGTCTCTGTGCGTGTTTGAGACTGATTTGCCAAAGCCTGTTACGTTTGTGTGCCAGTATCCCATAATTAACAAATGCAGGAAGCTTGAAGCCAGTTTATAACACCTTGGAAAGGTAACTGTAGTTAATGGTGTGCAGGCTGTGAGGCTACGAGGCAGAACAGTGTAGCAGATGTGAAATATGTAATTAACATTTAAACAAGGGACTGCGAAGGTCAGAGAGAAACTCAGCAGAGGATGATGAGACGCGGACACAGGAGAGTGCCCAGACTCATATGAGTGCGATCACATATATGCTTGTCAAACTATACTTGTGAGGATCTTCTATCAACTACACTCATTCTTTGTCATCTAAATCTTATCCCCGACCTTTTCCTGCACTAGCCATAGTGCATCACAGTCATCTAGGATCTGCTGGATTTTGTTCTCCAAACTCATTTAGTATGACACAGCTGCTAACTTGTAAAAAAAAAAAAAAAACATTTAGAAACTTTTTACAACTTAATCTAAATCAACTATTTATATGACAAAGAAGATGTACAAGCAGAATAACAGCACAAGATGTTTTTGTTCATGAAAAGCTGAGTACAACAGCTGACATCCATACAGATGGAAAAGTCAAGTTCTCATTCATTTACAAATGATGTGTCAATTATGCATTGATTGCATTATAGTAAATGCTTTCTGTCTCTCGCTATTTTCCACACACTCTGAATTTCACAGAGTTAAAGGGACGCAAGGAAAAACATAAAGACGACTGTGTAAGTACAGTATAGGTGAGTATATGAGAGAGGGACTGACCGAGACTAGAGCTGCCAATCTTCCTCTACTTTATAATACCATTCAAATATGTGACGCTCTAATTCAGCCCATTATTAATATTTACTACACAACTACTTGGCCTCTCATAGTTCCTTGCACTAAGATCTCACAATTCCTTGTGTTGCTTACTCCAGCTAACTTTATTGTTGTACACATTCAAATAGAAATTTCAGCATTCGATTAGTATTGATTTTTTTACTGTTTGATTTATATTCGACTTCTGAAGTTAGCAACCAACAACAGCCCTAACAGAGACACAGACAGAGGGAAGAAGAGAACTGTAGAGTGCAACCCAATAAACAGAGCCGTTCATCACCTCAGACAAAATGCAAAAAAAGAAGATTACCAAGCAAAAACAGAACACAAAAAAAAAAAATGCATAATTTCTTCTGGCATCAAGATCAAATTAAATGGAATAGAACAATCAGTAAGTCATAATTCAAAAAATCGGATGACATTTTCATCTGTAAAATAAAATTCTAAGACGATTTAAATATAAAAGAGAACTAACATACTCCTTTTCTAGTGATATATGCTTGCTATATTGAAACTGTATAAGCCTTAGCCAGCATGAGTCAGATATCAAAAGGAGCGCAGATCAAGGTGTCAAGGGAAGTCTTTTTTTCAGCTGAGGGATAGAGGAGGAAATCCAGTGTTATGAACTGAGAAATGACCAGCACACATCAGTTTTTCTTCAGGGCCATGCACTGATGGACACACACAAACAGTCACCTCGGGTCCATCAAGCAGTGTTTTCCCCAGATCGAGAAGTTCACATAATAAACGACAAAATAGGTCAGTGAAAAAAAACTATCTGTTCTAAAAACGAGAATGTGAGCATTTTAACCATGACCACGATATTTCTCTAAAACAGTACTTTTAGTTGCCCAAACCTAACCATATATTGTCAACATGGACAACGTAAATATGTTAATTGCAGGCTGTTTGAACAAATAAATAATGCTGTCTTGAATCATGACAACAACCTGCTTTCCCCTTGACTCTTCGCTCTCATACAGGAAGAGTTCAAATAAAAAACATTCATTAAAGACCTGACATACAAAAAATATTAAAAATGAAATGCTAATTTTCTGAAAGTTTATGCCAAGAGGTTTCTTGGTGATTTTGGCTGTTTTAGGCATATGAAGCCAGCACGTCTTTATGCAATACATGTAAAAAGTAAATCATGTTGGTATCTCAATAAGGTTCTGTGAGTTACCTGAAAAGGCGTGATTAGGAGAACCCTAAAGATAAAACAATCGATTTATCTTTCATCTCAAACAGAGTGGAAACAACTGCAATCTCTTTAAATTTTTTGTCATCCACTGTTATTAAGCCTGCCTGAACCAGAATTGCCTTTGTCTCGCCACTGTTTCCTCCTATCAGTCAAGCTGTTCACAGCCTGTGGTTGTATTTGGCGAGGCAGCTCAGCACAGATCAGCAGATTTCCAGTAAGAAATCATCTGCTCTCTGAAGTGATTTCATGTCTAATTGCTTTTATTGACTTGGCAGCTCTGAACTGGTGGCCGCCCGTATTGGCTTACTGCACAAAACCATCAGGCATAAAACAGAAAAAAAGGGGAAAAAAATATTAGAGATGGATTTACTGGTGTCATCATGTTTGATTAGACAGTTTCTGGATGTTGTACATTTTAAAATGCTCATTGACTGTTTAAACCCCTGGCACTTCGGACACCCCACTAACCCGGAAACACTCTATAAAGTCTATAAAGTTATATATAGTAAAAACATAACTAACATTTCCAGATAACACACAATGGCTTAAGTAACCCATTTTGACTGATTACGTTGAGTATGCCTCAACTGTGCAAACCTTCTGTGTTTCTGTTTAGTTTTTTGTTGTTGTTGTTAAGGGGTAAAAGGAGGGCGTTATTCATTACTCCGTGGCTGTCTTAAGGCCTTTTTACAGTCGCCGCAGCTGACCTGTCGCGCGCCAGTGTGACGTCAAAATTACGTAGATCTCGCTGGCGCGCACCACATTTTTTTCAGCGGCGCACGACAAAGCGCAAACAGGAAGCATGGACGAGTTCGAGGGTAACCGAATGCCAGGACTCTCAGAGTGAGTCTCTCTTGTAAACTTATTGGGTTAAGATGAGCTCTTTTATGGTGAATGAAAGGCTTGTTCTGCCGTTGTTTACCCTTTTCTTCTTCTTCTAGTGCGTCGAAATAACAAAGTCGGTAGCCTTTCATCATTAGCGCCACCTGTGTTCAGGAGAAGACTGCAACTAGTGTCGCGACCACCACGCGCAAGCATAAACAGTTACGTCACATTTGCGCACGACAGGTCGGCTGCGGCGAGTATACAGCAAGTTTTACTTTATGTTGTATATGTCCCTTGGAAATTCAATAAAGATATGTGAAAAAAATTAAAAAAAACATAACTATAAAAGCTCTATCCTATATTTGCTACCATCATTTATTAAATTAACTACCAAGTCAAGTGGATTGAGCATTTTGAATTTCAAGTATTTAGTAGTGAAGAACTTATAACATGAAGGACACTATGAGATTTGGTGCATTGTGAATGGGTTGGTTACTTAAAACTTGCTAAATGACCTTAAAGAAGTACACAGACAAGAGCCATTGTTTCCCTATTGGCTTGTGCATTGATCTATTTGTTTGTTTGCTCTGTTTTCAAGCACACAAACACAGACCTCACCCGGCAACCCAAGTGGTAATCAATTGAGTCCCCCACCTCTTGAATTAGGAATAGGGTGTGTGTTTTCAAAGGGCTGGGCGTCACCATGGAAACGGCCAAGGCACAGGAGACAGGGGTGCATCAAGTTGGCAGTGAGAGAGAAAGCAGTGTTCCTGTTTGAGCAGAAAGATGTAAGTAATGACTGCACCAGACATTGAGTGGATCATTTACAATAAACCTGTTCAGTGGCACAGTATCTGAGGAGAGAAGGTATTAGTGAACCCTGCATGGCAGGTGTAATTTGCCACAGAGGCACTCATGATGATGACCTCTCACTATTGTTAGGATTAATACTGCATGAAAACATAAAGAGCAGAGGACAGCAAGCCTATTATAGTGTGTGTGTGATTGGTTTGAATCCCTTTTCTTAACAGTGTTTCAATGTGCAATACAAACCTTGCCATGTTTTGGACTCAAAAGACCCTAACCTGCATGTGGAATAATATGAAATGTGTCAAAAGGCAAATGTCGTTTTGTCATATATAGTGATAAATCATGTAAGAAGTTGTATGTATGCTTTAGAACATTGGCTTTTGAAATGTAGTTATTGGGTTCTGTGAGCAAAGAAATTCAGTTTGGTGTTTATTATTGTTATATTATTATTATATATTGGTATGACCATCTCCAACCCTGTCTCCTACAAAATAAGTTTGTACACTATTAATATGTCAAATACATTTCCTCAGAAATGTAATTGATTGCCCTCCCCCTGACACACCAACCCGACGGCTGACCGTCGGCAGAAAAGGCAGTCAGACTGATCAGTCGGCTCCCCGAGGTCCAAAAAGTGCCTTGGATACCGAAGCGACGCCGACTTGAGCATACGTTCTGCTCGTGCGCGAGACGTAATACAAAAAATGAAAATCGGAAATGACAACGCGTCACGTGGGTCTGGCTTCTCGTATTTTACGAAAATAGTTCACTGAAACGTGTTTCTGAAAACATTTTAAGCAAGAAATAGGCCATTCAGTTACTGAATCTGTCTTCATTTCAGATTGAAAAAGGTCAGTTTAAAAGATTTTCGTCAGATTTTGAGAGGCGTTCGTCACTCATCCCGCTCGTTATTTCCGGGTTAGCACTCCTCACGATCAGGGAGTCTGACTGCCCGCCCTCCGACTCAGCAAGTCAGGTCGGCCAAAATGAAGGCCGACAGCTCCTCAGACGGACGACGGCACGGAACACACCGAACAGACTCGAGTCACTGACCTCGCCAGACTGTCCGACGGCCGATTATTGGGTTGGTGTGTCAGGGCCATTACAATCCAGGAAGTTGGGCAAAATTGGTCGTACCAAGCACAGGACTTTAACACCAGAGTATGGGGTTGATGTCCTGTAAAAGTCAAGGTTTTTGTTAAATATTGAAAAAGTAAATGCATCCTGTCTCGGGCCTCAAGTCAGCCCAACCCAATATATTTAGCCATAACCACAATCTTTTCCTAACCTTAACCAAGTGCTTTGAGCTGCCTACATCCACACTACTACATTTTTGTTTTAAAATGCATATATTTTGCTACGTTTACGCCTCGTGTCCACACTACTTTGGCATTTCAAAGCCCTTAAAACTGAGATTTTTCGAAACGCTGCTGACCCCATTTTAGTTTGAAAACTCTGGGGTTGCGTTGTAGTCTGGACTGTAGTCTGGACTTCAATGTAAAAGTTGGACAGCATTACATTCCCTACAAAACATATTTGCTAATGTCAATTAGTTGTATATTAACATCATTGTCAGCAGGCGGGGTTTGACATGGCTGTTTTGTAATTGTTTTTCCCATTTTAAACAGGGGACGTTTCTAGAAAAGTGGGATGCGTTTACAACAAACCACCTATAACCCCCAAACCCCCCCCCACCCTCTAACCCATCAATATGGATGTTTTGATCTCCTCCACTTATACACTTCCAATTAGAGAATGTGTTTATGGGCCAGCTGTATTTCTGAACGGGGGTGTTTTTGTTTTGCTTTGTAGTATTAGACCCACTGCTTTTCTTAATTATGAATAATAAAAGTGATTCATAATGGAAAAAAGCATTCCAACTTCACACGCACATAGAAACTGACTCAACCACACATACAGTGGCTGCCAGAGAAGCCGAGTTAAAAGGACATTTCTTGGCCGGCAAATGTTGTTTTTCAGCAATTATTTTGAGATTGACGGGATAAAAATCTTTTTCTAATTTCTGTTAATGCTTCCCAACACTTTTGTCATTGTTCTGCTCTTCAGCCTCTGTGGCACGAGGACGCTGAAAACCCCATTATAAAAGACACAAAAGCACACTACCTCCCACTGTGTCACAAACACACAGTTTGTCTAAAGGCTGCACTGAGCCTTGTCATTGCATAGGGGAACATCTGTGTCACTGTTGTGGTAACAGTTATAGTGAAGCTTCCATATTTTTCCAATAAGCTCTCCTAAATAAAATGAGCATGAACTCTGAAACGCAGATTGCTTGTTGTCAGTATGAATTATGTGAACATTGTGTTCCTCCACCACAAACCGGAATATGTGACAGTCCCATGAATGGGTCTTTCTATTTTCTTTTGTTCATCACATGTAGTAAAGGTTATCTTTGTTTAGGAAACTGAAACAAATTTGATTGAGGTTAAGCAACTGAGACAACTTGACTATAGTTGGGCCTAAACTTGAGCTGAAGTTTTAAACTTTATTCAGAGTGGAAATCTTTTTGGTGAAACAAATTGAACCTTGGACAACAGATTTGAACCAGATCTGTCTCCCATTCTGACACAGCCTACTTTTAACCTCATCTCTATGTCAGAGTCCTGAACTTGGTCGTGTTGAAAGTAGATGTGCCTGTCAAACGAATTGAGAAAGTACTCCAAATGTATGCCATGGTGCATAAACGCTTATGGATCAATGGTTTAGAACTGGATTAAGCTGCACGAGAGGTTTGAGAGGGTTTGTAGGGATGTTTCGCTACATTTTGAGGTTCTTTGCTGACTCTCCAGGTCACCTTTTACATCCATTGTAACCTGAGAAGCAGACTACAGCCGTGATCTTTGGTGATTTGGTGGATTACTCCTTTAAATTTCAGGAGTTGATGACAATTTTGTGATTTTCAAAAATCGGTTTAAATCATTTCTTTAAACGTATGAGCATGTACTTATTGACAAAAACAACTCACCCCAAAGTCAATTTGATGGCCTGACGTCTTTATTTTTCTAGTTAGGACTATTATTCTATTCTATTATTCTATTTAGGACTTGTTCTACGAATGCTTTGATAAATAAGGGCCCAGAAGTGATCGTCTGGCTGGAGCTGGGCCTGGTCAGGAGCAGATCTTGTGTTCAGTGCCTGTCCTAACATCTTAAATGTGTCCGAGTCCGCTCTCAATGCACCATTTACCTCAGAAACCCCGGCCATAATTTATCCACCGGAAACATGTTTCCTTCCCCTCCCCCACTCCTTCTTTCTTTGCTTAACAAGGTCAGTAGACAGAGGGTGGGGTGGGGGAGAAGATGTTTGTTACTTGGCTCTTGTGGTGGAGAAGCTGCAGTCTCCGTCACGGTTCGGTCCGTCACGTGTATTTGTATTTGTGTGTATGTCGGGTGTCTGAGTCTGCAAGTATGGGAAATCTATTGTGGTTGGGAGCTAAAGATGAGCTTATTTGGGGCCAGGAATCTTTGTGGATCTCCTAGTGTGTCAGTTCAGTATATAGGCACGTATGTGTGTGTGTGTCTTTTTGAAGCAGTCCAATCACCTGTCAGTATTTATGTTTGCATGAATGTGTGAATGTGCAGCTTCAAGGTGACTAAGCTATGTGGGTCTCTAAGCCGAATGTTTGCTTGCTCTAACATCCCTGCAGGATAAGAATAAACTTTCTATACAAAATTGCACCATAAGAGATACCATCATTTTCCAAAGAGGGCCTTAAAACTGGAGGGTTTCACATCTGCAATGAAGTGCCAGGAACTTCTTCAAAAACCAGAACTGAGCCCAAATGAAATAAATTATCTGAGTATATTAGCCCAGTTTCCACAGCTCTGTCCCTCTGCTGCTACTTGCTGTTATTTGAATTTTATATGCAGCATTGGTATTCAAGGGATCCATTAGTTTTGGTTAAATATTCTTAACTGTGGTCATTTAAGCTTTAGTTTTATTAAATGCTAGGCTTAGAAATTATTTTCTTTTTTCAGAGGGCATATTTTGTCTCCTCGTTCTGATCTTTTGGGGCATTAAGGCCATTTTGGGAAACCTTTGAAATAATTTCAATTTGTATTCCACCCAATGTGTTTTACCTGTTTTAACTTCTTTCCCACGGTTGGAAACTGGCAACAGGTCTCACAGAAGAGGATGGAGCCATTTTCCTTTCACTGTTGCCGACCAGTCCATCCTTTACTCAGCTGTTGGCTTTTTTACTGTATTGGTTGTTTCACATTTTGTAAAGGCAGCGGTTCGTGTGCACGCAGCTTTTTCCTTCTCCTGCTGTCTGTGTGCTGTTTCCTACTGCTTCAGGCTCCATATTTTCATCTTTGCAAAAGCATTTTCTCACCCATAACACATATACGAAAGGACTCAAAATATCACATACACACTGAATGTACCCTTTAATAGGCTATGTCAAAGCACTGTGTGGTTCAGCTTTGAACACAAATGCAGTTTTTCTGAGTTACACTGTGCTCCAACAACAATTCCTCAGAAAATCAATTAGACTCAACAGCTGATGTGCATTAGCAGCACTTCTGGTAAGTAACAAAAAACACCTGCACACATAAATCAGGATAATAGTTTGACACCTTTCTATATTTGCTTCCTAACCTGCACAGACTGAGGACTCAATTGTCTACATTTCCTGCAGAAAAAGGGAAAGTGTCTAATGGAGCATACACACTGAAGGGTGCATTTATGAATCCATTAGTATCTAACCCTGGTGTCTGTTCATATCTGACAAAGGACTACACACAACAGATTTTGCTGTCGGAAATGATCTCAACTGTAATGTCTTTTTAATTTCCACTTTCATTGAGCAGGGCTGGCGGTGTTGCGCAACATGGTGGTGATTTATAGCTCCATTAGGAGTGCATCGCGCATTGCCACTCCCAGACCCTCAAGTGTCCAATCCCACCGTAGTTCAACATCACGTCTCCTTAAGTCCTTTTACCGGGGATTTCCCATTTCCCATTTTCCCATTTCTGCATTCCGACTCCGGCACAGCTCTGGCGGTCCACAGCCCTCCGCAGCAGATACGCAGCGCTTCTATTTTTGCCGGACGCCGGAGAGCTCCGCAGCAATTCACGCAGCCGTTCCGCAACAAATCCGGACCTGGTGGGTATTGACAGACGGCGGGGCCCACAGCAGACACGCAGCGGAGCCGGTCCGCAGGCGTTACGCATGCTGTGGAAATGAGGAGTAATATTTCCTCATTTATGTCATCAACACATCCATCATTCATGGAAAAGCCACAAAGAATGCTGTGACTTTTTGAGGATTGTTCTGTAAAGTGCCTCCTGACCTATCCAAACACCTGAAGCACATTTTCAGTAATATTTTTCCTTGTAATTATGTATGGTTTGCAAAAATGGGAATTGCTGCATCCGTGTAGATGAGAGAAGCAAGGTGTATGCGTGTTGTGCGCACGCTACATTATGGCCAAGCATGCGCCCCTAAAATAGCATCTGAATAACGCGCCACTGACTTTAGACTAGCGCCACTGACTTTAGACCAGGTTTTTCCTGGTCTGTGGCGGAACTGTTTTCTGAAACTGCAAAATAGCACCAGGGAACGTTTGCGCCGGAACACGCCTCCTCTTTTCGCTGAACTGCCCCCGGGAGCGGAAATTCATTCCCTAATTTACTGACGTGCGTCTGTGGAGGGAAAAGTCCGCTGTGCGTCGGGTGCAAAATAGGAATGCTACAATGTGTATAAAGTCAACTGCGCTGAGTGCAAGATAGGGCCCCTAGTCAGATTGTGTGCTAAACCCAGCGGCGAGCTCAAATCGTGTTGTGTCGGAAAGGGCCTCGAATGATTTACATATATTTAAGCTGTGAAGGGAAGGTTATCATCTCTAGCCTTTGGTCTCATTATAAACAGCCTCATGCAGAATTGGATGGCGTTGACATTTAGCAAGTGTACAACACTCACAAATATCCCCCATCTCTGCTCTTACACTCTCAGTCTCTTTCCCTCTTTCTCTCTGTCCAACCAGACATGTGCCTGAGTGTGTGCACTATTTGATTTAAAAATGTTTAATTTGTGTCTTAATGAGAGAACATTTGTTGTTTAATAGTCTTTTTTTATATAAAAAAACTCTCTTTCTCTTTCTCTATAAAGAAACAGAGATAGGCAACCTCATGTATAAAGACAGCAACATAAATACTGCCATACGTCATTCACACACACTGTATCACACACGTAAAGCAGTTTTATCACTTACGAAGAAATGTCTATAACTTCTATTTAGTCATTGGAGACTTAACTATAACATTTAAGTTGTAATCCTTAGAACTGCAGTCCTGGTTGATCTGGTGGCACGTGTGGCTCAGCAAAGTGCAGTTTAACACTACAACAAACATTCCTTGAGCAGCTACTTTCTCAAGTACAACAGAAGAGCATATGTATCGGTTTACAGCACAGCCAAACAAACCCACGTTGTTTTAATAAAGAAGTCAGTCAATAACTGGCCTTTTTTTCCATCGTGCCATAAGCAATTGTGATCTGATTTCATGCTGAACTCAGCGTGAATAGTTTTTCACACAAAAACAGAGCACACAGCTCACTGTGGCTGCTGATTAAAATGTCAAAAATTGTTATACTCATTATTATATCATTTTTGATGAACAATGTTACAAACAGTTACGCTAAACGTGGTTTGATTACACCAATATCATAAGGAGTGTAACTTTAACCACAAAGTCTTAACCCTAAAATGAAATGGGCTACCTTGTGGAAACCAGCATGTTGTCCCAAATGCAAATTGATGTCACAACATGATTTAAAGTACTCACTCACTCACTCACTCACTCACTCACTCACTCACTCACACACACAAACACATATATGGGCAACCTCCTCAATCACTTAGATAAAAACTCAGATACTCTCTTATCGCTCACTCTGTCACACATATTGTATTACACATCCACACATCACTCTCACACATACAGTACGCATGACTGTGTTAACCAGTCATCTGGGTCTGTTTAAGTTAAATCAAGTTAAATCAAATTAAAAAGCTCTCTCTCTCTTTGCTCACACAAACACACACACACACACACACACACACACACACACACACACACACACACACACAAGGTGTGATGTTATCCAAACAGCCAGCTGTCTTGTTGTGTCAGGCTGGTTGCTCTGTTGGCTGCAGGCCTAAGAGAAGGCTTACTTAAAGAAAACAGAGACTCACTCTACATTAGACTGACTCCCGTCAATGGACTGGGCCCAATGCCCACACACACACACACACACACACACACACACACACACACACACACACACACACACACACACAACACACACACTCTCGCACTCAGAGAAAGTTTCTCACACACATGCACTCACAGGGACATTCTCTCCCCTCTTGCCTCATTCCCTCTCACACCCTTGCACACACACAGACTAACACAGAGGACTTTTCATGCAGTGTAACATTAGTCGCTCGATTCTGTAAAAGCTTTGGTTGCTAGGGCCGACATGTTCTTTGGGGGCTTTTGCTGAGTCATGTGGTAGAGATACACACACATTTTAGTGTAGTACATGTACACAAACAAATTCCAAAGCACAGAGAGCTGAAACACTTTCATAAATTGTTGAATATTTGCAAAGGAACTCATAAACAGAAATGACATTTGATCAGTAATTTTGAAACCGAAATATAGCCTACTTGGCAATTACACACGCACACACACTCCTAAAACATGCTCATCTTCCTCATCTTTCACAAATTAATCTAATCTTTCAGCTTCTCCTTCATTACATCCTCATCTTTGTCATATTTGTTTCAGAGAAACTCCCGCTGGTACCCAGTAGGAACTACAACAACAATCAAAGATCAGATTTTGTCTTACGAAAGTGCCCTTTACATTTATTTATTTATTTTGCAAAATTAAATATGGCAAAAGACATACAATAATGATGTGAATGGATTTATGCAGGAAACAAGGGAAGCCAAAGTGACATACACAGTCCTCTCAATCAAAGAAAAAGAGGTGTAATTATAAACTACAAGCCTGGAATTGTAATTTAGGGTAAGTAAAACATACCTTATGTAAAATACTTTGAATTGCATTTGTGTATGAAAGGGGCTTAACAAATAAACGTGCCCTTTGAGCAAGGCACTGAACCCCCAACTGCTCGGTGCGCCTGTTTATGGGCAGCACACTTGCTCTGACATTTCTACATTAATGCATGTGTATTTTGGGCCTGTGTGTGTGTACAGTAATGTGTAAATCAACAACAGAGTGAAAAAATGTCCCCTTGAGTGACTGATAAAGGTATGCTTTAGTTTTCTGTCTAAATTCTGTACTGCATTCTTGACCTATTAACCTACATGAGCTGGCTGAGTGAGACTGCATTTTGAAATGGTTGGCAAACGAAGCAGTGAGAAATAAACGTACACCACAAAGAAGGTGTATATAGCATGAGGCACACACATGATCACAAGATAACTCATTTTGTGCTTTTGACACAGTAAAATCCAATGTCCATTCAGTGTCCCTTTAGTCTATATATCCACAACGTTCCACTTCTGGGATTGCTCCGTTGCCGACGAAAATTCAGCGGGATTTCACTCTTTTCGGCCGGATGTCCGGAACCTTCCGCTTCCTTTGTGTTGGGATTTTAAACTCTTGTCGATTTCTGAGGACTATGGTTACCTGCTCCTCAGATCTCTGCAGGGTAAATCCAGACAGCTAGCTAGACTATCTGTCCAATCTGAGTTTTCTGTTGCACGACTAAAACAACTTTTGAACTGACACACGTTCCACAAGTTCCCTTCCGAGGCTATTTTGCAGCCGGTGCCTAGCGACACCTAAGACGATTGTGATTGGTTTAAAGAAATGCCAATAAACCAGATCGCGTTTTTTTTTCTCGTCCCGGAATGATGTGTGGACAAACCAGACCCTCCTCCGCGGCGCTGTGGAGGAAGGTCTGGCAAAGCGTGACTAGTGTACGGTGCTGGAGTGCAGCAATGAGATGCATCATTCTCACAAGTTTAATCACGATGATCGAATGATCCCACTGATCTCAAAGCAGGGGACAATAAAGATTCCCCACTCAGTAAACAAAGAGGAACAGATGATGGACAGCACTCCTCAGGGGACACATTCTGGCTCCTGATAGCTTTTAATAAAAGATGAAAAAAGCGTGGCCTGCCTCAGTTTCATTAAACTCTTGCACATATGCCCACAATTCTTCACTCAGAGCACTTCAAAGGTGCCTCCACCACAAAACAGACATCTTTAAGGGCAATAAAGGAACACTGATTCACAACAGATTCAGCAACACAGAGAGAGGAAGTGGGAGAAATTTTCATCTTTAAATCAAACCGACGTAAAAATGTTGTGGGAAAACTGTCAGTTGACTTTGTTCATTAGCTGCTTTAAAAGCATCTTCTCTGTATGCCAATTGTCCGGAACAACACCATAAGAAAATGTTGTGTTGGAGAGATGTACTGTATGAGACAACTACTGACAGATTATTCAAGCCTGACTTCTGCCTTCAGAGAAAGGCTCCGGCTGTTTATACCTCTATCAGCGGCATTGTAATAAGTTCAATACAGCGTAATAACTTTATTTTGTAGAAGTTTTGCTGTTGTCCTGTTACACACTTCCTTTCCTCTCAACCCTGTCCCTCCTCCCTCCATCTCTTCTTCTCTGCTGTCTCAGGCAGGTTGGATAGTGACGCTGAGCTGATTACTTTATACTCCAGGCAAGACAGGCAATTTGCATAAAAGCCACACTACAGTATGTACGCCTCTGTGTATGCCTGAAGCATTGTCAAGGACGGCTGTACTCTTCTGAGATTAATATATAAATACATTTTCAAACCAGTTATTCTACACAATGTGAAAAAAAGAAAAAAAAACTATCTTTTGTTTTGCTTATCTGATTAATTTGTTTGTACTTGCATGCTTCTTGCAATTTTTGGTTGGTATCTTCATGGTTGAATGCACCTTTTGTCAGTCACTTTGGATAAAAGCGTAAGCTAAAAGGATGTAATGTCATCAAAACATCAGTGTAGACATATTGTGATCAGTTTATCGGATGTGGAGGAAAAGAAAAATCCTCGTCTGATTCGTGAGGGAAAAGCGAACTGTGGTGCTGCTACACAGATTTATTATTCATATCCATTTTACCAATATAGGACTCTCCCACAGCATGGTGATATGTGCAGCATCCAAGTTCACTAGCTGCATTCAATGTCATTTGGGAAATATTTAGAGATTTTGGTGTATTTACCTGCAGCTGGTCATCAGTCAGTGGTAAATAGTTTCACATGAACTGGATCAATTATAAAGCGTCTGCAGGGAATTAATAATGGGAGTTGGGGCCTAACGTCCTGCATATTGTCGACCAGAGAAAAATGGAGGTTGTACGCATATGTTAACCATTTATCTGGCACTGTTTTCCTGTGGTCAATCATGTGCTGAAGTGAAACATCCTAACTTATATTGTAAACTCAGGTATTACAAACTTTTCAATTTACTGCAGGTATTTATCCCTTTTGTCTTTTTCTCTGTAAGAAGAGACTGCTAATCTTGGGACCCTGAACTGGGATGCAGCAATCCTTCACCCATTTGGGCTTCACCGTCCCATTTCCCACCAGGTCAGAAGTCAATGCCATTATTTAGTCCAGGGGTCTTCAACGTTTTTTAAGCCAAGGACCCCTTAACTGTAGGAGAGACGGAGCAGGGACCCCCTAATACATACAGTATATTGTATAAAATGAAGATGCATATTAAACTGGGCCTAAAATAACTTGTAGGTGACCTATAGCCTTTATATATTATTTTTGTTGTTGCATAGAACACCAAGCTATTCAATTAATAATTGTTGGCATGATTTTATAAATCTAAAATAATTGACAATAATTTGGTGGCCCCCCTGCAGTGACTCTGAGGACCCTGAGGATTTAGTCCTTTATGGATAAATACTCTAAACCCTAGATTCAGAGTAATTAGTATGGTTTGGTGATTGTCATTTGCAAATCTATCTAATAAATCAGGAAATCGTGTGTGTGTGTGTGTGTGTGTGTGTGTGTGTGTGTGTGTGGTCTGTCATTGAAATATCTCATGAACCGTACATCTGATCTACTTCACACTTGGTTTCCTGGGTTTTGGAATTTGGAGCAGTTTGGACAGCATTGGATGTTGGATATTAATGAACTGTGAATAAAAATAAACAGCCAAACAATAAAGTTTGAGGAAAAAAGGTTGAGGGGAAAAAAAAGCGCTGCCATAACCTGGGCTACCCTTAACAATAAAAGCCCAGCTTATTAATTCTTCACCATTTCCTTCTCACTCAGACTCTATGCTCACCCTGGGTCCGGTTGTTTAAGTATGCTGCTAACTTATAACACTAATAACATTACCATCTGCAAAATACCCCCCCCCGAATCAAATCCATACTTTAACGTTAACCGTCAAGCCACTAAGCCTGTTTGGAAATTAACACCTCTGCTAAAATTCGTTCTCTCTATCTCTCTCTCTATCTCTCTCTCTCTCTCTCTCTCTCTCTCTCTCTCTAAAGTAATTTTGGGGTATAATGGTTCTGGAGAAAGCTTCAATCAGCAATACCAAAGGCCAAGCAATCAGCCCGTTCCATTTTGAACGGGCACTGTACTAGTATAAAATAAATATGCAAGTCCTTACATGGGTTGTATCTCACAGCACAACCGTTTGTGTCAAATGAACTACTCTGGAAATGGAAACTTGACAATTTAACATGTCTCATTGGCTTTAAAAGCCGCAGTGTGCATTCACTTGGCAGCACACCATCATCTGCAATTGGTCAACAGTGTCACGCAATAGGTTAGATCTGTGTTTTTGTGTGTGTTTCGGGAGCATGTGTTTTTCTTTTCACCACCATTACAGTGATACTTTGCCAAATTCAATCCTGCTCTGACATATCTTTGTGCGGGCATTGTGTTTAGATGAATGGTGTTGTTGGTTTTTTCCCCCCAGGGGATCTCCTCTGTGCACTGCGGCCACAGAGGAAAGCCACACAGCGTTTATCTGCATACTGCCATGACACAGAGCTGGATTTAAACCAGCAACATATCTCTTTAACTTCCATGTTCATCTAATGCATGTGGGATGAGATTTCTAAGTCCAAGTGTATGTAACCCTTCGGTTAAAGCTATGATACAATGATCAAAATGGGAGTCACTTAGGCATTCACATATCATCACATCCTTGTGCTCATGCATTTCACAATTATTTTCACTTTTGATAAATCTGTCAATTTGTTAAATTAATCAACAATTAGTCTAGAAAATGTCAAAACATATTCATTACAAGGTGACATGTTCAAATTGGTTGTCAATTCAATACAATTTTATAAAACAAAGAAGAGCTGGAACCAATGACTGTTGTTTGATTAATGAATTCAATTAAACGTGTCAGTGTGTGTTTTCACTTCCAGCACTTCCAACAGTGCAGAGTAATATCACTACTTGAAAAGCAAATCACCCCTTTATCTATAATCTCATTTCACTCTACCTCTCTTCACCTCCTCTTTTCTCAACCAACCATTCTCTCTCTTCCTCTCAATGCCTATGTCAACTCTCAACGTTTCTCCAATTCCAATTATTCAACCGGCATGACTAATGACGTTCCCTGATCTGTCCACAGGTGAAAACATGCACACAAAAAAAAGCAAACACCTGTTCGAACAGTATTCTGTCTCACTCTGAAACTTGTCAGCGTGGGTGAGCTGGTGTTGTTCGGCCTGAATCAGTGTTTCACCTGGAAAAATGTGTATGACTAACCAACATAAATTATTCACAATATGTGTTGGGCTGAGCTGGCTTGTACATTTTTGCTATGATATGTCAGTGTGTGTGTGTGTGTGTGTGTGTGTGTAAAGTAAGTGCAAATGTGCATTCCTGTGTCTTAATATGGGTGCGTGCGTATAAAGTATGAGCATCTGTGACTGTGTGGTTTTGAGTTACACTCTCGTTTAGAGAGCTGACAGGGTAACGTCTGAGGTGTGTACGGCGGGGCAGGGGAGGCTGTAGTGACGCAAACCCAGCAGAGGTGCACTCTGTGTGGGTAGGAGGACGGAAGAGCTCAGCCTGTCTCCATCCATCAGCGCTGGAGTCTGCACAGCAAACTGGCACCTCCGCTGATGTACGAGAGGGCTGCCGGATGACTAATGAGCAGACACACACCGATGCTGACACACACTGATGCTGACAGATACACCGTGTAACCCTGCATACTCATACAGTCATACACTGGAAGGAAAGCCTGTGCAGTGCTTGTGAGTGTGTTATGCCAATACTGAACAAACGCAATCGGTAATTCTGACAACCGCAAATACATACACATTAATTCTCACACAAACACTTGCAGTCTTTCTTTCTCTCTCATTCACACACTCATAGAAATGCAAGTGTGCGCTCTAAAAGATGCAATCTCTTGCGCTTTCCCTCTCAAACCCTTCGACAAACACAAACACACACACGCACGGGCGCACACACACACGCACACACACACACACACACACACACACACACACACACACACACATACACACACACACACTGTGACCTGCTCTGATGTCATAGTATATTTGTCACTGTAGTCCCTTCCGATCTTGCACCTTCTCACCAGTGAGCTCTGGTTCTCTGATGAAACCGACAAGCTGATCTGACCGTTCATCAAATCTCTCCACTCTGACGAAGGCTAATTAGCTCATTCCTTTCTGCACATTTGAAAGTGTACCTAACACAGGAATATTGAGGAGAATATGTAGTGGGTGTATTGAAACCGGATGCTCATGGGGGATCTTTGTATTCTAAGCGTTCCAGGTGAACTGGAAAGACACTAAACTGCAGACAAATACAGTGTGTTTTGGATGACTTAAAGAGGAGAAAGTGGATTCTGATGAACCGCGGTGTGTTAGGATGAATGATGCACTGATCATGCAATAATCATCAGTTTGAATGATAAATTATATTATACATCCCTCCTCCCCAAAATGTTCTAAGGATCTGGGGATTTAGGAATGCTATTGGAATGTCATTGAATGCAACTTTCAAAAACACTTTGAAAACATTCCCTGCTCTTGCATTACCACATAACTATAACACAACTATAAGGTCCATTCTGATGGATTACCTCTCTCATGAAAGTCATCTTGTACATCAGACACCCAAAAAGATTTAATGGGACCATAATTCCTACAGATGAGGTTGTTTTTTTTTCAATCACTACACCACCATGCTTTGTGGAGGCACTTCTTATTTCCTACAGCTGCTTTGGGGTCTAACTCCTAAATATTTGCTTTGACTTTATTTTTGAGGAAGAGAAAAATGTTTAATATGCAAACATCCTCGCACTGATGTGATCTTAATTAAGTGAACTTGCATTTCTTATACAACTGTCATTGCGTGTTTGCATATCTTGCACACAGAGCTTCCTGTGAAATTCTTCTGTCTGGATATGACTATAAGTGCAGATTTCTTCGTTTAAAATCAGGGTAGACAATTTTTCCATCCAAAGCAAATGGAATAAACCAACAATAAAGCTTGAGGAAAAAAGGTTGAGGAAAAAAAGCGCTGCCATAACCTGGCTCTTCTGGGTCTACCCTTAACAATAAAAGCCCAGCTTAAATTCTTCACCACTTCTTCCTTCTCACTCAGACTCACCCTCTATGCTCACCCTTTAAACTTTAAGATTATGCCTTTTTTTCCTGCTCAAAAAATGTTGAATCTCCCTGTTCTCATCTTCACCTCTCTCACTCTGTCTTTTTTTTTTGTACGTGTTTTCATCTTATCTTGCTTCCTCGCCATCCATCCTTCTGTTTTGCCCTGAATGCCATCGTGCCAACTGGTGACCTGGACACACAAATTCACACTGTGTCTGTGCTGTGTTACACTCTCCAGTAAAGACAGAAAATAAAACACACATTACCTTTAATAGGGTACCTACTCTGTGCCTATTCACGCAAACACCGGAACTTATCATGACAGTATTTACAACACACAGACACACAGACACACAGACACACACACACACACACCTCTCTTTCTATTCATCCCATTTAATGGGTCCTTAGCATTTTCCAGCATTTTCCATTGGGTGCTAGCCAACAGCCTCCTCCCTACCTGGAAATAACTGTGAACCTAAACACAGAGACTCTTCTACGTATGTGCTCAGGTGTTTCAAATGTCACCATGTTCTCAGGAAACATAGTGCAGTCTCTTCAGGATGTCTTTGATGTTCTTCAAGTCTGAGTGCATTTTCCATTTTATTTTGGGATCAATGAACCTGCTGTTTGAATAATAAGCGAGAGCAACAGCCTTTTCTAGTGTTGCAGATGCTTGTAAAGAGCAAGTACTGCATTGGATGTAGGGCTAGGTATTGGTACTCAACATATTTTGACCGAAATTAACCCAGTACTGAGTAGTATTTAAACTTCTCCACTCAAGCGATAACTGCATTTGATCCTTTTTTTTTTTTTTTACCTAGATTAGAAAGAAATGTTTATTTGTATGGTTTTGCTCGCAACCACTTAATGCAACTTTATGTGATTGGCCCAGTATCGCAGAAGCTAGTAATGGAGTGGTGGTGGCATTTTACGCAACTGAATACTTCCATTCACATGATGGGTATTGAATGAAGTAGAAAAAAAGAGCACCGTGAGTCCATGAACAGGGCAACTGACTGGTTGGTTCACACGTCTGTAAAAATAGCAAGCGCGTAGGCCTACTATCTGCTAAAGTCCGTTGAACAGGGGGAAGATTTATGTGGACTGACTGCGTCGGACTGTTTAAAAATAGCCTTTTCAATGTGGTAACTTAGGAGGCGATTTGGCTTTTTGTGCTCTGATTAATTTGGCATGCAGTTAGTTTTAATGAAACTTAACTCCTGGCTGTTTTGGAAGATGGAAATAACGAGAGTAACAGGTGAACTAGCTGTACAAGTGAGTTTTCTTTAAGTGCTGTGTGGTAGATAGAGACTTTTTTTAAAGTAGCCTAGTAGTTTAGGGTTAAATTCAAATTTGAGAATGGAATGTTGGTGTGGTGTTGTTTTATATCTGCATTATGTGCTATAGATAAGATGTTAAGATGCTAAGATGAATTCTTTCTGAAACCCGGATCTTAGGGTCCCCCCACCTGCCAGATCCCACTTTACACAAACAAGTTCTCAGGCACTAAAAAAATGTTTTTAAATAATTTTTTAACTGGAACCATCATGACTTAAAAGGGCTTCATAAAGACAATCAGTGTAATCAAAGCCTTTTCACAAGACAGCAGACATACTGTATATTCCTGCAGTTCCTTGATGAACATTGTTGACCAATCAAACCACTACAACCAACCATTCAACTTATCAGTCACAGCACAGATGTCACCCTTTCACATGATACACCCCCCTTACCACTAGTGAGGGGGTCAAACTTAATTGCTATGGCTGGTTTCAATTGGTAGGGCAGCAATACCAAGAGGGAAACAAATATCTATACAAACAAATCAAGGCCATCAGATTACCAATTATTCATAAAACACAGTGGACAATCAGTGATCTGTAGAAGTTGAAATATGGCCAGAACACCAGAAAAGAAAAGTGACAACAAGTCTGTTACTTCCAGCAACTGTAACAACGTGATCCACCTGGCTGGAAGACGTCCAATAAACCAAACAAATATAAAAACCTGGACCAAAGAAACCCAAATCAATATGCTTGCAACTTGTTATAATTCACATAAGGAATCAATTATGTCAATGCTGTCTTTAAAGAACTCAAAATCCTCCACACTCACAAATCTTATCTTCTAAAATCGAACGTTTGTACCTTCTACCATTCCTCCCAATCTCTCAGCCCTCAGAGGTTTGTGGTGTTGCAACACTATCAACCTACTTCCACCTTTGCTACTGTGAGAGAACAGTTATTATTCACATAAGTCTGTACTGTAATACCCAATCCTTATCAGTGAATGCTATGTGGCTGTTAAAATAGAAATAAAGCGACATTCCCTTTAAAGAGCCAACTGAAGCTGAAAATTAATGCATCACTGATGCTTAGGGTTGGGTACCGAAACAGCACCAGTGCCGACGTAAACGGTAGTAACGAGACCAAATAAGAACGGAAATTCTGGTGCCTCATTTCGGTGCCTGACTTTACACTACACTTGACAGCAGGTAACGTTGATGATGTCAGACTGACCAGCTTTTTGTAATTGGCCTGATTTCTCTGCCTATTTCTTTTCAGTGGCTAGAGCTGACAAAGGAGGTAGCAGCTCATTTTCACATTCACAACATAACACAAACACATTTGACCCTAACATATTTAAAAAAATGCAAGTAAAAACGGTTTTGTATGGCAGGGCACCTTTAAATAACACAGGTAGAACAGGTAGCCTCGTGGTGCATTCAAAGTTATTGTAAAATACCCTTTTCCCATCTGGTGGTTGTTTTTGTCATTCAACAGCAATTTACTGGTGAAATAAGTTATTGTTATAAGCTATAGTTATTTCATTATTATTAAATCTTTAATTTTGACCATATGGCCTTAGCAATAAATAAGCTGTTCTTTAATGTCACCAACTGTTGTTTAGTACCCTTCTTTTTTTTCTTCTTCTTTTAACATGATTAGAAAGTATCGGTTCAGGCACTGTTTAGGCACCGGCACCATTTTAAAAGTATCGCTTTAGCACCGGTATAAAAAAAAAACGATACCCAACCCTACTGATGCTGAACAAATCTGTGTGGTTAAAGTATAACACTGGACTGAGGTTGATCATTACAACAAAGTACGTATCCGCCTCGTGGCAAACGGTCAGGCTGGGTTGATGTGCTACCTGTCGATGGACCAGAATGGCCCTGGGATCAATGACTGACGCACTCAAACTGTGTGAGCGAATCAATCACACACACACACACACACACACGACACACACACACAACACACACACACACACACACAGCAGCAGCATGCTAACACGCTCACAATGACATGCTGATGTTAAGCAATGCTTACTTATTTGTTGAATACACAGTCTTACCCACTTTCCCGATGCAGAAACATTACACACAAAACACGTACGAACATTAGGGCATGGACAAGTGTCATGTCATACTTGCATGAAACACAAAAACAGTTGAGCAAATAGATAAAGTGGGTGAAACATTACTCTCATACATACAAAAACACAGAAAGGAATCATCTTCTGAGTACAGCACATAAAGGAGACTGTGGCTGGAACCCATTTCAGCAAATGTGATTAGGCCAACACACGCCATCTCATTAAGAGATTGAATCTTAATGCCAGCAGTTTTTCAGTGTGGGAGCACTATTTGGCAGGAGGAAAGCCCAGATGCTTATCAGTGTCCCGATTTATACTGCAGCCCATCAGCAGCACACCAGGGATTCCTATAGTGTACAGAGTAATATACATACATCGATTTCAAATATAAATGCACATTAACACACATGCACTGCCAAGCTGTTTTCAGACACATTTGCACAGCATGGTTCCACACACACACAAACGCACAATGCAGCATATGTTTCTACAAAACCACTGACTAATTATAGGATCAAAGGAAAATTCTCTTTTATAAATCATGTACTTTATTTTGTTTGTGGGTGTGTTTGTGCATCTCCTACCACGTGTGAATGTGTTTGTGTTTAGCCATGTGACTGTTTGTATGTGTGGCCATACCACATTTGTCTACAATTGAGTGTATCTGCACAAACATATGAATGTTTTTGTGTCTTTTTGCATGTTTGTGTATTTACTTTTGCTTTTTTGTCTGCATATATCTATATGTGCAAGTGTGCAAGCCACTGCACAAGCATGTGTGTATATGTGTGGTAACTACTCCCTGCCACCTTGCATTAAAGCAACACTATGTAACTTTTCCCGCTTCGGTCCCCCTACAGGTTGGAAGCAGAATTGTCCATTACATTACATTATGCAAGTTTGCCAGATCGGGTAGCAGATCTGTAGTTCGAATGAACTGGACAATGTAATGTAATGGGAAATTCCGCTTCCAACCTGTAGGGGGACCAAAGCAGGCAAAGTTACATAGTGTTGCTTTAACACACACCGCAGTGACTGATGGGGAGTGACCACGAAAGAAATCCATTTACTTAAATGGCATGTGACACACTGAAATAACTGTGAATTAAGGCAGACCATGACGTCTGCATTTGTACAAACAGCTAATATAATAGCCAACTATAAGATTACTTATATCACTGGAAAGTATGCAAATGTAAGTGAAACATACTTTTCTGTGGTTAGCAACGCAATCGTCTCTCATATTAAAGTACCTACGTTGTCTGTAAATCACCAAGTCGGAAGTTTGAGTCCAGATCAAGATGACTCACACTTAAACAAAGTGTCCTCCTAACCCTTCTTATCAAGATGCCGTACATTCACTGTGATTGTTGAAAATATCCTATGGTCTCTCCATCTTTCTTTTACCTGCTTTCCTAGATCAAGACGAATGTTTGGGTAATTAGGTAATTTTCTAAGTAATCTCTTGCTGCCCTTTTAGGGCCATAAAATTGTTCTGATATGGTGAAATCCATTCAAAAGAGAAAACCAGGTTTTTTAGCGGATGGAATAATCCAGCATTTATTGCTGATTGGGAGTTCAATCTTATTCTGGTGCTGTATTTACCGTTACTGACACTGGATCTGTGTACGTACGCACACATGCTATTCAGGTATTTGCAGAGTTAGTTAGCATCACAGCGTAAAATACGCATGTGCATTAAACTGCACTGAAATATAGCTATGAGTACAACAGACACATTCACATCTATGATTTTCATCGGAATCCTATTCTATGAATCTTTTTCTGCATCAAAGCACAAAAAAACACACTCATGCTTTTTCCTAATCCGACAGAGGTTTTCTGTATATCACTTATACAGTTTAGTTAAGGCTGTAGTTGTGAGCAGATGTAACAACTTAACCCCTGCGACCTCAGCTGTCCCGCCTGAGCAAATAAAAACGTCCACATCCGGCTTTGCAGCCCCTCCTCTGACAGCTCCACTTCTTCCTTCTCACAGCGCTCCTCTTCCAACAAGACTGTTGGAAGTTGAAACAGGAAGGGATGTGGTGTTTCATCCCTCCAACCATGCTGTGGTTGGTGGGCATGCTGGTGCATGTGTGCGAAAGAGATAGTGCATATGTATATGTTGTATATATACTGTATATACACAGATAGATAAGCAGACAGTGAGAAAAAAAATGCATAAAGTGCGTATTCTTTTGGGATAACCACAGCTGTGTTAATGCAGAGCCTGGCTCTTTCATGAAACATCAACTCCCTGTGTTATAATCTGCCACATGTTTATATAAATAAACGTAATCATAAAAAACAAAGACACTCAACACTCCGAGTCTGATATGTTTTCCTCTGAAACATTCTCTGCCACACAGGATATGATAAATGATTCATGATAATACATCGCCAGGTGTTTCAAATAAACAAAAAAAGCAAAAGACGACGAGCATCGACTGTTCCCACCGCTGAGCAGACAGAAAAGCGTGTCACTTACGAAAACGCAAACTTAATCGAGACACAGCACCGCTTACACTGTTTGATTGACAGGTGATCTCTTGGACGTGCAGCGCAGAAACAGCACAGCAAAAAGAAAAGGAAGGATCTTGCAGATTACCAGTGTATACGACCAAGCAACTATCTCGCCGCGACCAAGATAACAACTGGCGTGGATTAATACAGTTTACAGTAAGCGTGTGTCATGTCGACAAGCACCCTTGGGACACAGAGTCAGGCAAAAGAACGACAAATCATATTAATTAGACAGACATAAACCAGGAAAGCTCAGCCCAAATGTTAGCAATAAGCTGCAATATTTACAATATTTTTGTTTCAAAAGGAGAATTAAAATCAGAAATTTCGGCTATGAAGGAGCTATTTCCCACCAGAGGAAGCAAGCTGTGGTCAGCTGAAGGCTGTTTTGAATTTAAGAATTGAAACATAGCTTTAAAAGTTTCCCTCCAGGACTTTTCCCAGAGCCACTCTCTGTCCAAACCAGTGGTGAAAGACTCAAAATCATGCACGGGAGTAGCAGTTAATAATACATTCACCCTTTTCAGTTGACAGCGTACTGACCTTTTCTAAGAGTCCCAAATCTGTTGGAGCTTCCGGTGTTACGTAAAGACCAGAAAGAGATTGGGCTTATAAAGTACTCTGTCTGATTTATTGATTCTATATGCAGGTCTTTTGCAATTAGGTCTGTAATATGAAATAAGTGTGCATGGTAAATTGCAAAATATCTTCACATACCAGCACACACACCCGTAGTCCATGTTTAAAGTCATTAAATTCTAACTGTTTTCCAGTACTGTGTTTGTACACTGAGGCTCGAGCAACAGGCGATCACATTTAAAAGAATTCCTGCACTGACATACAGTGATGTAGCGATAAACCAATCAACGGGTGACTGAAATCAGGTCAATGATAGCACCACCATCAAGGAAAAAGAAAAGATCTTTCCCAGTCAGAAAATGTGTTTCTATGCATATCTGTGCATGCTTGTGTTCATGCATGGGGAGTGAAGAGAGATTCATTTGCATATGTGAGAGAGACAAGAGAATAGAATGCGTTGTAAATGAGTGAGTCTTTCCACAAAAAAACTTTAAAGGTGCCTTGCCACACATTTTTGTGGAAAAAAATGCCTTGGTTACCTTGTTTCAAGCCATTCTAGCGTGATATAGAAAGCCTGCAGGAAGACTAAACTCGATTTGTGCCAGTTCTCATTAATATTCAACGAGCTAACTGGCTAACAGCTAGCCAATGAGAGCCTGGCTATCAGCATCCTTTACCCAGGGCAACTGGGCGAGATCATGAACAGTAATGAGCTCAGGCAACACCACGTCAGACTGACCAGCTTTTTAATTGGCCGGATTTCTCCGCTTATTTCTTTTCAGTGGCTAGAGCTGACAGAGGAGGTAGCAGTTCATTTTAACATTCACCACATAACACAAAAACATATGGACCTAACATATTTCAAAAAAATGAAAGTAAAAACGGTTTTGTGTGGTAAGGCACCTTTAACTTTAGAGCTGCAAAGATTAATTGATTAATCGATTAGTTAGTTAACTAATAAATTAATCGCCAACTATTTGACCCATTGATCGATTAGTCCTGACTGCAGCTTCTTAAACGTCATCTTGGGCTTTGGGAAGCACTGACTGAACCTTTATTTTTATTTATTTTGTTTTACCATTTTCTGACATTTAATAGACCAAACAACCAATCAATTAATGGAGAAAATAATCAACAGATTAATCGACAATGAAAATAATCGTTAGTTGCAGCCCTAATTAACTTTTTCCTTGGAAACCACATCTGCATACAACTGCATCAGGTTAATACCATGATGTGTGTGCACCATGACCCCAGCTGGTCATTATCATCAGGTGAACAACAGGCAATATGAAAACTTAAATCACTTAGATTTTTTTTTTTTTTTAAAGTGGCATGTTTTCATTTTATTGCTCCTTAAATTAAATATTCATTATTTTGTATACTTTATTTCCTTTAAATTCGGCCTTTAAATGTAGGAACCTGGTATTCAATTGAAAAGAACGAACAGAAAAAAAGATTTAAAGTAAGTTCTCTCTGCTATACAGTGATTACAAGTGCAAGTACTCACACAAAAGCGTGGTAGATGAAAGCCCATTCCCTCGGTCTCTCCAACACGTTGTACAGGTAGTTCTGGAACCGCCGGTACCGCGCGTTCCTGCGGCCGCTCTGCGCGCTGTAGATCAGCGGCCCCCCCCCCCCCCCGGGGGGGGGGGCCCCCCCCCTTTTTTTCCCCCCCCCCCCCCCGCCCGCCGGGGGCCCCGGGCCCCGGCCCCGACCCGCACCGCGTTATTCATCGTCCTCTGCCCAGACTCCACATCTTTCAGTGCGTAGTCCTGCGCCCGGTGTCCTGTTGGGGTCTTCAGCCAGAGCCCAGTGCCGCTGCTCTCATCGCCGGTGTGACTTCGCGGCATGGCATCACCAGCGCTGTGCGCTGGGAGACCGACAGACATTCATATGGAGCCAAGTGCTCTTGCGCAGGGTGTTTGACTACTTTGGCTTTCCCTAGACACTAAATAAAACAAAGCAGTGGGAGAAGAGTTCGATTTCTAATCTGCTCTCATCTTGTCATCCCGTGGCCGTGTGAGCATATTCACAGTCCTGTTTGGACACGTTGGCCATCTGCGCAAGGCTGGAGAAGAGTGGGGTTATGAAGGAGTGGATCCATCGAGACATTTGGCAGGGGGAGGGCTCTCCCAACCTCCCGTTTATTCCCCAACTCTCACTCGCCGTCTTGCTTCTTTCTGTCAAAGTGTGTGGAGCCTGCCGGTGCTGCCCAAACCATGCTTCTCTTTTACTTATCGGACAGCGAAGCGCGCAGCACAGCCAGCAGTACCAGAACCACTGCGTTAGTAGGTGTTCTCGACATCTAAGTTGCTATGATTTTCTATTTGAACACGTTAATTGAAGAAACGTCAAAAGACACCAATGCACCGATGACGCAGGTTTTACGCAGGCGAGGAAATTGCCCGATGACCAAAAACACCCAGCGTGATCATTTTGATTGGTTAATTCATAGGCCAACACGCGCTGCATCCATCTGCCATTATGCTTTGAAACACTTCTAAACAGAAATTAAGTATTTTCTTTTGCATTTATTTCCGAAGTCAGACTTTAGGAGAGAGCTGGGCATGGCTACTGATAACTGGAAATATTTTGAAATGGTTTTTATACGATGTGTTCCCATAACTAAAACTTATCACTAAATTGGCTGAAGATTAAACACCACGTTGAGTTCAGATCATCAGAATCAAACTTACAATGAACTGTATCGGCTTCAGCAGCAGAGACGGTGATGTTTCGTTCGGTGTCAAACTACCTCCGCCCGGAACCGAACACACTTTCTGATTATGTTAACAGCTGCCTCACTGATTTTTTTTCTACTGGCCGACCATGAGCCATGGAGAGGATAGTTTACTTTTTATTTTATTTTGTTGTTGTGGCTATGTCTTTCCAACCTGTTACTAAATAGGCTACCATAAGCCTACAACTGACACAAAGGCATGGAAGCAGCGTAATCGACAGCCTCAGTGATGATTTCAGTTTAATAATCAACACACTTAAGAACAGAATTATTATTTTAAAAAAAAGGCTATTATTCCCATTGTTCCTGCTTCGTTTCTCTGTTTCCATCCATAACTAGTTTTTGCAGAGAAGTTTACTTTTT
The DNA here is from genome assembly GCF_010015445.1 of Perca fluviatilis. Taxonomy (NCBI): domain Eukaryota; kingdom Metazoa; phylum Chordata; class Actinopteri; order Perciformes; family Percidae; genus Perca; species Perca fluviatilis. The sequence continues at coordinate 9,496,015 of NC_053130.1, read as the reverse complement.
CCCACTTTGATTTCATCAACCCAAAGCTCGTGGTGACGTCAGCAATATGACGCCATCACGTGCAGTTTCCCTTTTTATTTATTCATTTATTTATTTTTAAATGCGAGCCCATAGCCTACTGGTTTTTTATTTTAATTTTTTTAACCAAGACATGTTATGTTTTTTTTTTCTTCCTGCTGTAATCAAAGATTGACATCTAGTGGTCAAGCATTGGCATTACATGAGTATGAAAAAAAAAAAGTCCAGGAAGCGATATTACGAATCCAATGTACGAATCCCACTATGGCCACGCCAAGACCCGCCCTTCAATAAAAATCACACACTACTATTGGCCAGGCGTCCATGCTTACATGTACAGGTCCTATCCCCTGACCAATCCCCTAACCCTAACCTTAACCACTCGAGGTGAAATTCCTAACCCCAACCAATCAAGCTGCTTGGTAGGGCGGGTCTTGGCGTGGCCCAGAGCCATCTCTATCACTCTGGCGTGGCCATAGTGGGATTCGTAATTTGCATCCAAGAATGTGGTTTTGGACATCTGGTTTTATCATCTTGTGTTGAACTTTTATTTTTTGAAATAGACTAGTCCATACTGTATCGGGTCTATAGGCTATTATTATACCACTCTATATGATTATATTGATGACCATTAGGACTTTCCTATAGTATTCTTGGAGACAACAGCCATCATTTTCCACTCATTGTTTCCTCCCTGTTACCCATTGTTTCCTCCCTGTTACCCGTGATGACATCAGTTTCATATTGACGCTAAACGTTTTTTCAAAAAGTCTGAAGATGGTTTTGTTCACTTTACTGTAGGCCTACTAATTTGTGGATTATGTGTGTAGGATAACTAACAACAGAGTGAAAAAACACAGGATGCATATGGCAGGAGTAAACGTTTACTTTACTTTTGTAGAAAATAGCCCTTATCTTATTTTGGCACTTCATTTCCTTACCTACCTCACTTCCTTTATTCATTACTATTGGTTCATGTGTCACTCCTAATTAGGCCTACTTGATTGAGTTTACCTGGTCACTCCTTATTTGAACCACCCATGTCTTTTTTGTAGTTCTTTTTCATTTGCACCTACATTTTACTTTGTTCAGTGGACTGGAGTTGTCCTGGCTTAGTTTTCTTTACCGAGGCATAGCACTCAACCTTTGAACTCCCTTTTAACAACTGTGCTAGGCCGATGCTACATTTTAGCTAACTAACATTAAGCAACATACGTTAGCTAATTTAGGCTAAAGACGTGAATCGGCCAAAAATGTAGCAAACTCCAACAAAACAGACTCTTAAATTTTTTTTTTTAACGCTAGCTAGCTTAACTTTACCTCAAGATAAACCCCACCTTTGTCTCCACACCTGACATCATGAACTGAAACACTGACATGTCTGAAAAAGCAAAACAAGCACAGCTGCAACAACCGCTGCAGTGGAAATGCTAACCTCGCCTCGCTGCCTCAGGAACCAGTTGTTGCAAAGGAGTGGGAATGGATTGGACACTTGCTGTCACCCGAGAGTCATTTCCCGGAGGAGGGTAGCTAGCCTACGTTAGTTTAAAGAGGGGCTCTCGTTTCCTGCCTGTAAGAGAATTGTGCACCTCAGTTCTTTTTTTTGCGCCCTCAGGGTTTGACATAGGCTACTTCAGCTCCTTGTATGAATTGAAGTAAAGACGGGTTAAGAAATGTCTCTAGCCTATAGCAGGCTCCATCCTAATAGCCCAATAAGAGGCTCTGAAGAGTAGATTGCTGATTGGATGCTGGATTATTATTTAATTCATGTTTATTTTAAATAATCAATAAGAAGATATAAAATAAGTAGGCTAGATCAAAGAATACTGGATTTAGCAATTCTTACATTTTTTCTTTTTTATAGCCTATTGCCAAAACCCAAACAAAATTTAAATAACTTTTCAATTAGACGAAGTAGGCCTAGTCTACCTTTTGAAGAACAAAAAAAAATCTGAGTAGAGATGTAGCCTAGGCATCTGTGTTCGGTTAGTCTCGCTTTGCCTATACGCTTTGCCAGACCTTCCTTCACAGCGCTGCGAAGGTGTTTGGTAGGTGGTGGTTGTTCTAGCCTACTGTTGTATGTTTGTTGAATTAGGCTATTGCTTTTACGTTATTATTAGGCTATATATCTTTTTTTATTTTTTTTATTTTTTATTCCCATCCCAGCCCCAGTCCTTCCAGGATCAATTAAAGTAACCTACTCCACAGCCTTAATCGGCAGGATCCCAGCACTGTTAGAACTAGAGAGTAGGCCTATAACTAACACTTTAATTATACTAATTAAGAATTATAAAGGGGAGTAAAGAGATAGTATAACTAACACTTTAATTATACTAATTAAGAATTATAAAGGGGAGTAAAGAGAAGGAGAGGGTGGGGATTTTCAGAGAAAGAAAGAGAGCATTGGTTGGGATTAGGCATGTGCTGCACAGGATTACGGCGCGCAGAAGCACAATTCCCTGCGCTGTGCGCTCTGGACTTCTCTGCACGGCATTTCTCCGTCTACCTGAATTTATCGACACTAAACACCCTTCAGTCCCACTGATCCTGGTGATAAAATATATGGAAACATGGCCGACGTCCCTCAACTCGTCAAAATTGGCATTTCCTTGAAGATGCTTCCCAACAACTCGGCGGTGCACTTCAAGTCCGACGGCGCCAGGTTTGGACAGACCCGGACCATCAAGCTGCTGACCGGGTCCAAATACAAAATCGAGGTGGTAATTAAACCAGGAGCGGTCGAAGCCACGTAGGTAGCCCTTCGATTTTTGTGGATTCTCCTCACCTGCTCATGAACCAAACTGCTATGTTAAATCTATTGATTCTAAATAAATAAATAAAAATATCACGGCCAGGCCATGATATTCCTACAACACATTTACAGTAAGGAGATTGCAGATTTCCCATATGGGAGGACAAATGGACATAGCTATGGAGAAATTTTGTTGGCATTTAATAGGATACAACAAAGCCGTTTATTGGCACCAATATTCCTTTTGGTAGAGTGTTGGATTATAGTGGCGGTAGCCTATATTAGCCTACCAACATACGGGATATTTTTGATCTGTTAATCTTTGCTCTATCTGTAAAATGTTTCTTCAGTTTCGGTAAAATCGGCCTAGGCTATATTTTCCTTTTTACCAAATGAATTTGTCTGCTTTATTCATTGCCTAAACGAACACTAGGCTATAGTTTTCCCTCTTAATAACACAGAGTGGCCTAGGCTACATATGAATTGAAATTGAAATTGAAATGATTGATGATAAATTAAAGAATCAAGGGTGAGGCTCATTCCTTGCATGTAGCCTAATGATAGACAGTTGTGACCTGAACAGAAGGAAAACGCAGATTTTAAGGATGCATTTGCAGACAGTAGGATATTTGCCTACCGCAAATGAAGTGGAGGTTTTCGTGAATTCCAAGCTGCAGAAAAAACACAACATCACTTGCAAATGTCCCTTAACATTTTGTTCAACGTATCACGCTACAATATCTCTGTGGTATCATGTGTGACCAAAAGTCCCGCACTTAGCCTGTGCACTCAACAAGTCATGTTTTCAAGTCAAGTGTAGCACTCAAAATGTAGGATTTTACGAAGAGCACATGAAGGCAACATAAACACCAATTGGCTGCTGTCAAATCCGACACAGATTAGTAGGTCTCCGGGGTTGGGTTTTGTGTCACCGCCCTCTTGTGATTTGTTCATGATTATGTAATCTCTCTTGTTGTACTTCCATATCCAAATAAGGATTAGTGTTGAACATCTAAATATCAGGCTGTGAAACATGCCTTAATGAGCACTCGATGTAAAAATAGGTCACACGTGATGATGCATAAGATATGTTGTATTTAATTTGGGGCATGCTCATGAAACACAGCTGCACGCCTAGTCTATTTCACTAAATGATTTGTCAACATGATATCTGGATACAAAAAAATGCATCAGTGAGTATGAAGCTTCACAGATAAAGATATTGGGTTATATAATATATTAATTAGTGCCTTTTAAATGGCATGTGTAATTTCTAATACATCTTGTCTTGTTTTATTAACACCTGGTATGTGTTATCAGTGTAACATCCATTCATTCATGCCATGATGACCTGTCTTCTGTGGTCTCACATGAACCTTTATTTTTAACCCTTGTGTTGTCTCCGGGTCAGATTTGACCCGTTCTATATCAGAAAGCTGAGTTTCCTGTTACCTAATTTGAATCCTACCCAAAAATAACACAGCTGATTCCACGCAACGCGCTTTGCAAGTACAACAAATGATCGGATTCTACTTTCATTGAATTTTGGGTGTTTTATTCAATTTCTTAGTATTTTAAAAAAGAAAATTGAAATGTTTCGAAACAGTATTACCGACTGAACGTTGACATATACCCTTCCTTTAAAATTAGTCTAAATAATTCCTAATTTCAGTTTTTTTAACACAAAAATTAGGTATACTTTTCTTATAAATGAGGTTTATTGAATATGACTTCCAAAAACTAGTTATAAGTTGGTGTTAGTGGTGTTTAAACATGGTAGTGAAAAAAGCGCTAAATGTAAAAAAAAAAAAAAAAGCGGCAAAAACATTTTAAAAAGCGCCAAAAGTGACCAAAAAAAAAAGAGACAAAAACGTCAGAAAAAGTGTTGATTTCCGGACGACGACGACGACAAGTGCGTGGTTGAATGGAAGACAACACAAGGGTTAAGAATGTTTCTGATTAGTCCGTTGTGTTGTGTACCTGTCTGCAGATCGATGAGTGTGGGGGCCGTGACCTTCCCCCTGGAGCAGCAGTCTAAAGACCCGCAGTCAGTGGTCTATACTGGCCAATACGACACAGAAGGGGTGGCGCACACCAAGAGTGGAGAGAGGCAACCAGTTCAAATCAACATACAGGTACGGATATACTGTACACAGTGCAGGGAGCTAACTTAAAATCTGGAGGCAGAAGCAGGAGCAATCCAACATTCAAAAGTAATTTTATAGCCAGGAAGTGTTCAGGATTTTTTTGTCAATGTAACTGCTTTTACAGTATTTTCTCAAAGTCAAAAGAAAACAAGCATGGTGTTCAGGAGAGAAGAAAAACCGAAAAAATGACAGAACACGTTTTAATAGCAGTCTTTTCCATGATCCAACATAATGCTGAGAACATCAACCAACCAAAGATATATTTGAATTTAGCTTGTCTGTAACTCCAACTTTTAAATTCTCAGTTCCACTACTTTCCCACAAAGTTAAATGATAAAGTTGGAAATTATTTGTATTAGAAATAACCCCTTGATATCTTTAGAGACAGAAATATACAGTACAACCACAATTAGACAAGACAGTTAACAAAACAACAACAAACAAAGACAAAGAAAAGAAAATACAGAGCAATACATATCAGGAAAAAAGGCATCAAGATCAGGCAATCATACTCAAGTTCGAGGCAGAGCAAGAATTATATTGGATAGTAGTAATATGGGCAGTGGTATTAGCAGTGATATAAAGGTGTTGAGATGTTATGGATAGGTACAGTAGCTACAGTTGATTCTGTAGTACAAAGACACTACACCATTAAATGATAAGTTTGGTGATATTCTATTCTTCTTGCTCATTCTCTCTCTCTCTCTCGAACCTTCACTAGAAAACAAGTAATTTGTGAGGCACTTATGTTAACTCATGCACCTGCAAGCCTTGTGACGTGGTGTCAGGTGGAAGAGTGTGTTGAGGCACTTATTCTCAAAAGCCTTCATTCGTACATTTGGTTGTCTTAGACAAAAGCATCATGCCAAATTAAAAAAAAAATTAACAAATCTCATGAAAAGACCCAAAGTATTATTTGTGAATCCAAATATAGCTTATTCCTCTGTTCTGTGGTGCTCCATTGTTTTCCAAAAACGATAAAAAAAAAAAAAAAAATACGTCAATGAGCAATTAGCTTCTTTTTTATCTTCTAGGGAGAAAGAGAGCAGGTTCAAACACAATGCAAAAAAGATTCTTACATACATAATTTCATCTGGTTTGACATGACGTGCATGTATCCTACCCATATGTCCAGTTTACACCACCAGGGGGTGTGTGTGTGTGTTGTGTGCTGTGTTGTGTGTGTCCCCAGCTGTCCAGTCAGTATGATTCCTCTTCATTTCACCTTCACATGATTTTTCAAATGATGATATGGTGTGTGTCTACGAGTTTTTTTTTGGTTTTTTTTCCCATCTGTCCACTGATGTACTGATCTGTGCATGCGTTTCTCTTTCAGTTCACAGAGGCCGGGATGTTTGAAACGGTGTGGCAGGTGAAGTACTACAACTACAACAAAAGGGACCACTGCCAGTGGGGAAACAGCTTCAACAGCATCGAGTACGAGTGCAAACCCAACGACACGCGCACACTCATGTGGGTCAACAAGGAGATGTTTGTCTGATGGAGGAACATCTGGAAATATTCAGTGTGTACTGATGTTTCTATTAGTGTATTGCTTCCTGTTGCTAAAAGGAAGCATGTAAACTGTGAATCTACAATAGATACACACTCTACCTTACTGTTTGGCTTTATTGTAGTCTTTCAATCTTTCCATTATTGGAAAATCTAAAGGTTTTTTTTCTCTGTTTGAAAAGAAAATGCAACCCTTTTCTGCCGTAAAATAGTGATCGGATTTACTGCCAAATCAGATCCTATGGCAGAACATTTAAAATGCAGTGAAGTCTTTTTACACTGGTTTTGTTTGTTTATGGTGGTTATACATTTGGTACATTTATTTATACATTATTGAGATTAAAAAGAAACATGTAGCATTTCTCGACAACCTACAGTTTTAATTATATAATGCAGATTAAATGACGTTTTGAAATAAATATTTGTAATGTACTGTGCCGTGGCATGTGGTAAACCTCAAGTGTGTTTAAGCTTATGTGTATGTACAGTACCATATGTGTGAATGCACATGTGCCTGTGTGTTTAGCTACAGTATGTGTTTTACAGATGTGTTTATGTTTTTTGAAGATATTTCTACATGTTTCATTCCAAAATGACTTTCCAAGATTTCCAGAAATTACTAAGTTCAACCAAGTCAAGTGCCCTTGCGTTAGTGACATTTTAATTTCATTGGCCCCGAGCAGAATTTTCCCTTTATGTACGTGTATTTGAGCTTTCCACGACATCTGCAGCTTCTAATGTTAAAAATGTGGGGTATACAGTATTTTTCAAAGAGCAAGGCAATATGGCCAAAGAAAAGCGCCCACATAGTTAAAAATGAAATAAAATAAGGGAATTTACTTTATTATTATTATTACAGGCATTTTCCATCAGCTGCTTTAAAAAGCAGTAACGTGTACAGTACAAGGAAACCAACTCTACCACTCTACTACTCTCAACCTATTGTGCTGCTACTTTTAGTTGTGAAAGACTTTCACCTTGAAGCTGATCCTCACAAAACCGAACCAAATCCGTATAACTGGAGAGATACCACTTCTTTTTAACCGAATAGTCCTGCTGATGTTGTTGCTGCCACCTCCAAACCCATTTAAAGTCAAACTTGACTGGCTTGAGACGTAGTGGTGCACTGGGCTGCCACCCAGTCCTTAGGCAAGATGGACTAGGTCGTTGTTTGTCTGAAAGAGTTACAAGGTAATGCAGTTGCCCACAAAACGTTACCCTGGTAATTTGATGAAATCTTTCAGCTCTTGAAAGTGTACAGGTCAGCTCCTCTGGGAGTATCTACGAGCTACTGTTACCCAGCAAGAAGAGAAGAAGAAGAATATGTCTATCTTGTCAAAAGCCTGCTTCAGCCCTTATCCTTTTACAATGACACTGCAGTGCACCTCCTCTGCGTCAGCACCTCTAAACCATGACATTTTGAGTGTTTTAGAATGAAAATCTCTGTGTAGCTGTGTGTATGTGTATTCTTTTTGTGTATTTTTTATTTTTTGTACAGTATAATGCAGTATTGGATGTAGGAATTTTGTATTTGGGTGGAGTTGTGCCCCTATTTACAGTGTGCTTGTTTTCTCTACCTCTTCCGAAGGACATAGCCATGAAGCCATTGTAGCCATTTTCTATTGCTAGTGGTAACTTATATTTTTAGAAATAGTATTTTTGTACAGTGAACCTTTAAACCCTTTTATTATTGTGTGTATATTGGTAGAAAGAAACTATAAATAAATTAAATATTAAAATAAATATTTTCTTTTAAATATTGAATTGATCTATGTAAGAAATCAGAGCAACAAAGAAACAATGAAATGGCGCAATATAGTTGTGGGATTTACAAATCATTATTACCTTTTTGTGAAAGTGTTGTTTGTTCGTTTGTTATTAATAGTAAAATGGAAAATCTTTTTGTGGCCAATGTTTTCATTTAAGTAATTTATTCTAAACTTACTGACAACTTTGAATGACATTAGGTTTATTTCAGACACACACGTATTGACAATTCAAGTAACCAGTAGCCTACTGTAAATCACTATTACAAAGGAAGCTACAGAAGTGAATCATATCATGAAACTTGTAAGATGTCACCTTCAAAACTGAAAATGGTTCCTTTATTTATACAAGATGGGATTCTTGCTCCACTATTCTGAATCATTTTGAAGATCGTCATACTGCTGCTTCTACTATTAGTACTAGTATTCCTGCTGGCTAGCATGCCTCTCACAGAGACTCCCATAGGGACACCTTTTCTGCAACCAGGGACAGAGTTCATTTCCCCTCACACTACAGAGGCTGTTGAGCTCAGCATTTGGGCTGACATTCGGGCAAAAATGAAGGATGGACAAATCATGGCTGTGTCCTGTTAGGATACAGACATATCTGGGTTACAGTAAATAACAGTTTGAAAAACAAAGGTTTTCAGATATGTCTATTACATATAACTAATATAACTTATTTCAACAATTATATTTCAAGTGCAGAAGCTGCTTTATAATGGAATTGAAATTCTGCTGAACCAACAGTTAGATAATCAGGATGTCTAAGAACAGGTATCTTTTTTTTTTACTTTGACTTCTCTATGAAACCCAGTTAAACTTTAAATCTACAAAGTTCTAAATCAATGCTTACTTGATAGAAAATCTGCTACTGCTGCAGTAATAAAAGATCACATTTTCTTATACCACATACTCATAATACAACATGTAATACCCACTACTGCTGCAACTACAAGTGTTTACTCACTACAACTACTACTCAGAATATAGTCTACTACTCCAGTACAGTTTCCAGGAAATGTACAATATCGGCTTTTCTATTGTTAACAACGCTTCTTAGAATGAGTTTAGTGCCTGTCCATTCGGAAGTTACTACTTTTGATGAACCTAGTTAGTGGTATAGGGATGACATACAGTAAATGAAGTTAATCTGACAGTTGCATAGCCAGTATTATATTATGTTAAAAGGCCAGAGTGCAAATCGCTGCCTCTTTGTTCCTGTGCTTCTTCTATGTACAACCATAAATCCGTTTCATTGTCCTACAATTCCCTCCTTTCACATTTGAGGGAGGGCTGTCTGTATTATGTAAAGACCTATCAGCATACAACAAACAAATAGAATGGATAGTTATTAGATTATTATTATTAGGAGCCTACAATCAAAATTATTAAGGCAGGACAAATTCAGCCCCTTTAAATTCAGGTTTATATTGTCATTTACACAGTAAAGACAACTTACACCATGCAATGAAAAGCTTGCTTTGCCAGTCTTCTAAAACAAACAATAAAAAAAGTTGTAATAAGTAGTTCAAAAAATGTTTTTACATAACGTATTAAGTGCACTGTGCCTAGATTACCTGGCCTTGCATTGCCAGACGTTCCTCCACAGTGCTGCGGAGGAGGGTCTGGCATAAAGCATCCCTGGATGGGAGAAAAACGTGCTCTGGTTTTTTGGCATTTCTTTAAACCAATCACAATCGTCTTGGGTGGCGCTAAGCTCCGGACGCAATAAATGTGCCTCTGCGAAAAAGCGTAAGGAAGGGACTTGTTTTAGTGGAACTTGTGTATGTTTAAAAGTTGTTTCAGTCATGCAACAGAAAACTCAGATTAGACAGATAGTCTAGCTAGCTGTCTGGATTTACCCTGAGAGATCTAAGGAGCGGTTAACCATAGTCCTCATAAATCCAGTTTAGTTTAGAACGCCAACACAAAGGAAGAGGAAGGTGACAGACATCCGGCCCAAAAATGGTGGAAATTTCCGGCGGCACCTGAACAATCCTGGAAGTGGAACGTCGTCGATATAGACTAGGTACTTCCCGACAGGAACTGTATCTCCTGGCCGCGGGAGGGCGTGTGCATTCAGGGAAGTGTTTCATTGCTGCGCCTCAATTTCACCTATTCAATGAAAAAATGGCGACGTGTGAATTTTTTTAATGCATTGTTTGAGCATTGTGGATTCTTCAACAGTTTTTTCCAAAATAATACAGCACATCTGCTGACGCAAGTCACAGCGATATGTTTTCAGTGAGTGTCCGAAATCTTGTTTGGTCATTCCTTATAGTTCACTGTTTAATAAATATAAATATATATATAAATATATACAGGAAATAGTGAGTGAATGAATGGTTTCCAACACAGCTAAAAATGGAGGAATAGCTACAGGCTAATCTACTGATATTATTGCTAGCTAGCAAACAAATATTTGGTTAGGAGTTATAGCTACAGGCTAATTTACTGACAATATAGCTAGTTAGCAAGCAAACCAAATGTTTGTTAGGAGGAATAGCTACAGGCTAACTAACTGATATTATAGCTAGCTAGCAAACAAAATGTTTGGTTAGCAGGATGTTAGGATCTGTAGTACTTTGTCTTGTATTTTTGGAAACCTGTCCAAACCTCATTATACCCTCTGTGCCACAGTGACCAGCCATACTCACCTGACCTGTCCATCCGTTTCAGCCACGTCCAGCCTCACCTCTTGTCTCTGTTGGATCACATGCACTTTTTAATCATTAAAACTGTATTTTCAACCTCCTCCTGTTTACGTGTCCCCATGTGGGTCCAGTTGAAAACTTTTGCTAAACCTAACAGAGGAACAGCTACAGGCTGACTTTCCTTACTTACTTTTTTGACCAATCTTGCTCATTTATAGTAAACATGTGTATGTCTGTCCTGCATAGCAATGCTGTATACCAATTTTGGTGTTGATAGAATCAAAATTAATTTTACTGTTTTACATATGCAAACTTTTATTTTATTTTTGACTCTATGGTTGAACCCTAAACACCCCTGAGAACACCTGAGAGATCATACTTGTACCTGGTGAACATTTCTACAGGCATCACTCATCAGTGTCACACACACACACACACGCATACACACACACACATATACACATTTTCCTACAGGTGTGTTTACGTACTGCTACACTATTTAAACGTTCCTGTTTCAGTAGCTTTTTTGGCCTTTGAGTTTGTGATCTGTGAAGCTTCACACTGTGCTGAATCAGGATGAACACCAGCGACTTTGTCACCAACGTGCAGTCCAGGATGCAGATGGAGATTAGGGACGAGGACAAGCTGTACAGGTACAACGGGGTGTTGTACCCGCAAATCTTGTGCCCCGAGGAAAATGTTAACGCTCTGCAGAACATCGAGGCCAGAGAGAACGACATCACGCTGGTGGCTTACCCCAAATGTGGTGAGAGATTGAGATATGATTACATTTATTAAATATCTTCAGACAGAGTTACAACTGTCCTTTGTTTAAAAAACAAATGAATAATAAATTTTTTAAAGGGTCTCACAGGAACATTTAACATCTGACTTCCTCTTCACTGGTTGCTTTTAATGTTAATGATTGTGGTGAAAGTATGTTCCTTTAGCTTTAAGCAGAAGTGGAAGAAGTACTCAGATCTTTAATTAAATAAAAGAATTAACCTAATACTACTACACGGTAGAAATTATTTGTTTCAAGTAAAATTCCTGCATTTAAAATGTTTATTATAATAATAATTATAATTGAAATAAATGGAACAAAAGTATCAGCAGCATCTAAATAAACTTAAAGTGCTGAAAGTAAAACGTTGATTAGACACTGTAAATATAATTAGATTGAATTCATTTGTAAAGTAAAGTTGTCAAAAAATTGTTGTGCAGCAAAAAGTACAATATTTCCATCTGAGATGTGGTGAAGAATACAGAGCCCCAGAAGGATCACACTTAGAAAAAATAATATCTCGAGGCATTGATAATTAAGGCATGTGCACGACTTATTTTTTTCATTCCCGCACTCTAACAACATGTGGCCACAACTTAATTATCTTGTGGCTACAAAATATAACTTGTTGCTTCAAGATATTTGTATTATCTGTGAACTTTCTGGGGCTCTGTAGAACTATAAAGTAGCAAAAAATGGAAATATTCAAGTAAAGTAAAAATACCTTTACTTTTTTTTATAAATAAATGACTCAAACCGATTCATTGATTTTCAAAATTGTTGGTGATTGATTCATCTTTGCAGCTCTAAGTGTTTCCCAGAATCTCAAAGTATTTCCTTGACCAAACTGAAGTTTGCATAATGATAATTTTTAAAAACTGTTTCACGGGAGCCCTTTAAAGGTGCACTATGAGTTCCAGCATGACTTCACTTCTGTTGACATTCCAAGTAAATACCAAACAAAACAGAGCAAGCTCCATAGCCCCTCCCCCCATGTTTCCGTAACTGTCATGACTGTGTTGATAGGCAATGAATCAATTGTAATACCTAGTGTGACCAGCAGAGGGAACTGTCTAGGTATATGACCTCCTCTCTCCTTTTCTACCAACATACACCATGTATGTTGGTAGCATAGACAGTATATAATGGACCAGCAGACCCCGTTGCTCTGGACGGAGACCAGTGAAGGATATTAGAAGCACTTTTCCGGTGATCACTACTGCGGCCAACCTCTTTTGCCAATCAGGTAAATCTCAATCATTCCCAATCTTGCAGAGACGGAGAGCGTATGTATGTGTAAGGAGATAACATGGGCACAAGCTAATTATTGCTAACTAAAATGATAGTTAACATTAGTAATTAAACCTAAACAGCTAACGTAAGTCGAAATTGCCTGCGAGCTTCTTCTGTACTATACGGTAATTCCTCTACTATGCAACAGTAAGTCGCTTGGTTATGACACAATCGTTAGCCTATTTTTACAAAAACGTCTGCTACAGAGCCATAACGTGAGATACAAGGTAATGGAGCCTTGTATACATTGTCGTGTTTCTTTAGAACTAAACAATGGACAAATAGAGTCTTTAAACGCTTCAGATGTAAAGTTAACTACACCAACATGGTCACGGGAAACATTGTCTTCAGAAAAGGTGCTTCAAATAATTTGTTTCGCTACAACAAATCTTTTAGTTTTTACTGAAATTAATTATTGGGGAGGTATAAAAAAAAATGCTTTTTTTTTCCTTTTTTTTGGGGAGAGTTAAAATAATGGAATACAAATGAAGAACGATGCATTACTTTTTGTAGCTATATGTACGAGTGGTTTATGAGAACAACCTGCATTTACCATGACTGCATGATTTATTTGGCCTATAATATTGATATTAACCTTCGAGTGGTGCAGATACAGAATATAACTTTGTCACTTTGAGAATAAAATCCAAGAGAACATCAGAGGGTTCAACTGCGTGATATTTTTGTCCCCGAGCAGGCGAGGTCGGGGACTGGAAGAATCACTTCACACAAGAACAGAGCCGAGAGATGGATGACGCCTTCAACAAACACCTGGCAGGAACCAGGCTGGGAGACAAACTCAACTACCAGCTGTACTGTCAGTAGTAGTTCCCCTCTGTGAGATCCTTTGACTCTGTCATAGACCCAGCAGTCAAGGAACACAGGAACACAGGTTTAAAGATAAAAAAGTTGGGTTTATTTTCCCAAAAACAAAGATTCAGCAAAGAAAATAAAAAAGGTCAGCAAACCAATAAAATGCTATTATTATTACTATTATGTGACTGCAATTTAAAATAACTCAACATGTGGTAATGATGTGGATAAAAATGCACAACCTTGGTTGCGTTGTTGAAACTTGCTCCAAAGAGATAAGTCCACAAAATGAAATTATTGTCATCATATCGAGGGGTCGGACGACAATATAACGAAATTTGGGTGGCAGTTCCCTGAGGCAAAAAAACAAAACAATTAAAGACATAAAATCACTAATAATACAAACAATAAAGTGCACACGCTGGGAGTGAGAATGTGTTGTTGAAAGACACAACTTTTCGAAACCATGCTGCTATTGACTCAAAATGATCAGACAGCTTGGTAAAAACAGACAGGGTTGTTCTACCAGCTACATATATATATATATGTAACTTTATCGTCTACATACATCTGAAAACCTGCTCCCGGACATGATTGCAGTAAGTCATTTATATATAAACTACAAAGTAAACTTTCCTAAACTAAACTTTCTTGATTGCATTCTCCACTTTCCTTCCTCTCTTCCACAGGGCCCCATCCTACCTATATACAGTATCTTCTAGTACATTTAAAAGACATCATTGATAATAATGATGAAAAGTAGCGGGCTTATCACACTGCCTTGAGGTATGCCATTGTACTGACTTGACAACTCTGATCCAATCTGTACTCTGATTGTGCTTCCAAAGAAAAAACCCTTTACCCAGTTAAAAACTCTCCCAAAAAACACATCATCTTGTGCAGCTTAATTAACAATCCTTCCTTCCACATCATGTGCTATTTAGGGCTGGATCCAAATATTCGCCTAATCGGATATTTATTTGTTTGGTAGGTATTCGATTTTCAATTATGGGATTTGAATATTAGTTTTTTGTTTTGTTTGTTATAAAGTTGAGACGGATTCATCTTTTGGAGAAACATAACCCGGCATCATGCTGCCGTAGCCAGTCATGTGAGCGTAGATCAGACTTGTCAGAGTGTTTTGAGGTTGTGTGAGAGTCTAGTATAGGAAACAGGAAACATCACTGCCTCTATTGCTGCCACAAGAAAGTTTTGAAACACCAAACACAAACAATGAACTGCCCGGGAGTTTGACGAGCAGCTGAATGTTTTTCTCTCCTTCTCTGGGAAATGAAGCTGCCTTCAAGTGCGGTCGGAAAACAGTAGCTGTGAAATATAAAGCCTTCTTGTGCTACATTGGGGGGTAAAAGAACAAAACACAAATAGGCCGTATAGGTGACATTCCCACTGCCGCACAACTCTGTGGAGAATCGCCGGATTGCTGTTTCTTTTGGTCTGAACGTGCCCTGAGTCATGATCAGTCCCACCCACAAACAAATCTTTGAATATTCGCTGTTGATTTTAGAGCCAAAGCTTCAAAGCACAAAAGCTGTTATTCAGGACACCCCTAGTTCTATTGGCCTATAACTAGTGGGTTTAAATGGATCCTTGCCAGGTTTCCTTATTGAAATGACCACAAGTATGAAAAGTGTAAAAACAGGGGTCCTACCAAAATGCTGTAACTGTGGAGGAGCGCATAACGTGGTATATGGTGGATGTGAGGTTATGAGACAAGACAATTAAATCCAAAAAGTAAGAGTGGAAAGAAGGATCCATTATACAGAAGATGTAAGAGTGTCAAGAGAACAGAACAATGCTACTAATGAAAAAGGAGCAACAGGGGTTTGAGAGGTACAACAAAGATCAAGTGACAGATTCATGTGGACAAAAGGGCTTCAGTGACATGGGAAGAAGTGAGAAGAGAGAAACTCACAGATCAGTCAAAGTCTGGTGGACGGGCCCGTATGATATCGTACGAAAATGTATGCACACCAAAACGTATGATATCCTACAAAATTAGGAGACCGCTGCTGGTCACGTGACGCCGGGTGGCTATAAACTCCCGCAGTTGCTAGTTGTTTAAGCCGTTACAGAACTTCACGATGCGGGCTATGGACCTCTGTCACAGCTCGGTCTAATCAGCGGCAGTTAGTAGATGTGTTTAGCCATAAATGGGTGGCTTTGAGCTGGGAACAAAGCACCGCAAGCTTGTTTTCGGTGGGCATTATGGTTACTTTTAGTCCACAAAATATGAGCATTTTGGCGCACCAAAATGACTAATCAACATTAGGAAAAAGATCGCAGTTTGGATTAAAACACTCCTAAGAAACACGCATTTCCTGGGTGAAACGCTTGGGGAAGTGAACTCCGCTCTCTGGCTTGGAAGTCCTGTGTTTGAACGTACACCCATCTTCCCCGACCTCCTCCCTACACAGCCAGCCGCGTTCTTATACATTGGTCATTAATGCGGTGAACATTTTCTAGTTTCTTCTCTCCTCTGTCACAGTAAACTGAATATCTTTGAGTTGTGGACAAAACAAGACATTTGAGGACGTCATCTTGGGCTTTGGGAAACATGACGTTCCACTTCTGGGATTGCTATGCCGGAAATTTTGCCGGATGTCCTTTTTTTCGGCCAGATGTCTGTTGTCACCATCTTGCTTTCTTTTTTCTCGTACTATCGCATAGAGCCAGCATATTTCCACATGTAAATGGGTGAATTAAGGGTTTATTTCAACCAAACCAGAGCGGTGATTGTTGGAACAGTGGAAAGACGAACCAAGATGGCTTTTGATAGTTTTTGTTTACGTCGACTTTGAATGAAGTGTGTTTTACGATAATACAGTAGAATTACTGATTATTTACATGGAGTCTGGTGGGTTTGGTGATGGTGGTTTTGGGGCTGTTTAATGTTAAACAAAAAGGATCTTACTCTTTAACAAGAAGGTCTATCTCTGTAGGGATCCTTTCCATAGTGTTGTCAGACACAGGCAGCTTGTTTTGTTGCTTAATGCTGGACCAATTTCATTTTGTTGTAGATTGTTGTTCCCATCAGTCACTTAGACACAAAAACATGGGAAAATAAGGTCCAGGTGGAGTAAGAAAAATGAAGTAATGTAGTGATATAGGGTAATGTAGGATCCAGGTAATGTAGGATCCAGTCAGGATACCTTGGCCTCTGTTGTTTCAGTTTTTATCTTTTCATAACCTCTTTCTCGCAAGTATTATCCAAATATATAGTGGGGACTTCCTGCAGTACAACCATACCGCCAGTAGGGGGAGCCCACGCACAAACCTATTCAGAAGATATAAATAAATAAATAAATAAATAAACATAACCTGTAGTTCCCGGATGTACAGTACTGCTGCACCTCCCCCCTTTGCCTCTTCTCTCCTCCCCTCCGTCACCGCCTGCTTGTCAAACCAAGCCTCTTCCTTCGCTTACTGTCCCCTCCCAGCGGGTCTCCCTCCCTTTGCCATTGCAGCGTAGCCTAACCCTCGGTAAAGGGGAGAGAGAAGGAGAAGAGAGCCTGAAGCTGGGTGGAAAGCCAGGACGAGACCTCAGAGAGTACCCCAACAATATCTTGTTTGTATTATTTCTCGCCACAGCTCGGCGGCACTACCGACTCCCCCTCCCCTGTTGTACCTCTTTTCCACTCCCATCGCCTGGATTTCATCATTCGACCTGCAAGATGGTAAGCAGCAACGGCTCTTAATTTCACCCTCCGCCGACTGGTAAACACACCAGTGGGCAGGCCTGTGTCGATTCTTGTGGCTTTTCTTACAGGTTGTTTTTTCGTGGTGAGCGCTTTGCTTTAAGTTAACAGTCGACAATTGTAGGGCTCCAGGAAACGCTTTTCTCACCTACTTTTGGCTCCCCGTCGCGCTCTCTGTGCCCCGGGGATGACAGTATAGCCTAAAGCCTGTGGCCCAGATATTTCTTATCCCTACTCGGTATAGCCTACACTCTTATTAGCAACGAGGCCTGAGCAAATTAGTTTTCGTGACAAAAATACACGCTCATTAGGCCTTGGTTGGCGACTAATTGTGGCACGCTTTACACACCAGGCAGGTAAATGCAACTGAAGTTAGGTTAGGTCTTTGCACTCGTCCTCGCAGTGCTTCAGACTTGTATTTCTATTTATCTCATCATGTTTTCTAGGTAGCATGGCGCTGTGTTGACAGTTGCAACATTGTTTCATTTGAGCTCATAAGCTTTAAAAAAAAAAATATACCGAGGCTAAATTTGCATCTATGTACAGCAATTCTACAGGAGGCTGCCATAGAAGGCCACAGTGCTGTCCTAATTGTCCAAGTCTTTTGACCGGTACTATTGAATACACTATATATGATACACTATAGGCTACTAGGCCTGTATGAGGGTGAGTTGCCTAGTGACCACAGGCATCCATGTAGTAACCAATAGGAGTGTACCTGACTGGGCAGGAGGATCAAAGCTGACATGTAGTCAGTTACTAATTAAAAGGATGTGGCTAGGAATTGTGGGTTCTTTGCACAAGATTATCACACCCACAGTTCCTTTCCATCCAAGATCAAACACACCTCCACACTTCAATTTTCTAGTCAGTTACTGATGTCGTTGTACACAATTGGCAGCAGCGACTTGTTCACTATTAGAATCTATCCAGATCCTGGACAACCATAAGGTACAACCATGGTTGCTTTGTCATATCTTGAGGAAGCTTTGTTTGTTTTGGGTTTTATGGATGTTTTGGGTTGCTCAGACCCATTATTTACTGGTAGATTCAAATGTCTGTAAAGCCAAAGAGCTGTCAAGTCTACAAGCCATATACCAATAGATCAGCAAGGCAGATATGAAAGCTGACATTAGCTTATTGCAAATATATCAATATCAGTGTAACAGCTGATAAGTAACAATACATGGCAAAGATATGTTTGACAACAGTGTCACCATTTGATAGTTTGTCTACCAGAGAACAGTCAAAAGTTGTTGTTTTTTTCCCCATCTGCAATACATCCAGTATTGTTAGCGTAAGCACAAATGTCAACAAAAGCAGCGTATTTTCAGAAAAAGTCTCCTAAAAGAGCTGGGATTTACATTTTCTCTCTCAATGTGTAACATTTGGAACTTGATTTAATACCAATGTGTACTTTGGATTGGCATCGTTAGGATTGATGCCAGCACAATAAGTGTGAACTCCCTTGCAGAGGTGTATAAAGTACTAGAGACCCATACTTGAGTAAAAGTACAAGTGCTCTATCAAAAAAAATGACTTGAGTAGAAGTTGAAGTGCTCTTTAAACACCACACTTAAGTGGAAGTACTAAAGTATTCAAAATGTTTTGTACTTAAGTATTGCAAGTAGTTTATTTTAAAATGTACTACTCAAGTACTGAAAGTAAAAGTACAAGTATTGTGTTATGTAGTTATTAAAGAAAGCAGTCAAATTTTGAATATCCTATTGTTGGAGTACAACTTTTTACTTGGTATTAAGATGGTGCATTACAATATACAGGCAGTCACAAGCTGTAGGCTACATTGCAGGATATATGAAGGAAGTTTCTGAAATAAACCCAAAAAGGTAAATTAATGTCACAGCTGTTATAACTACTATTATCTGATACAACAGTGGGTTATTAATCACTTATTAACAAATACTGAAATAAAATGTGTGATGTAGTGGAAAGTTAGCAAGCTAGCAAAATCCAGATAAACTAGCAGCTTCACATCACAGGGTGAAACGGTTCACATTCAGGACTCACTGCAGACTCAAACAACTCAGGAATAGTTTAATCTGCTGCAACAATAACTAAATATAAGTACAAACTTACATCGTTTCTGACTTCTGAACAGGCAACCGTAATGAAAAGAAATGCAAGGCGATCTCTTACGTAACTAACGTAGCCGTAACTACACACTCTGTAACCTACGCAGTCTCCGTAGCGTGACGAATTCACAACAGTAACGAGTAACGATGCAGCACATAAAAAAATCTATCGGAGTAAAAGTATTAAACTCATCGAAAATATGTACTCAAGTAAAAGGTGGAAATAAGAGAAAAAAAGAATACTCCAGTAGAGTACAGATACAGCCTTTTAGTACTTAAGTACAGTAGTGAAGTAGTTCTACTTCGTTACTATACAGCTTGGGGCCTGTTCTAAGAATCAGGTTTACGGAGAGATCTGGATACATTTGCTGAGTAAAACCTCAAATCTGGAGCATTGACTGACATTAAAAGATCTGTTCTGCAAAACCAGATAACAGTAAACTGACTTCTTGGTTGGGTAACTGCCATATACTGTAGCTATCAGGAGCTCATGCATTGTGATTCAAGGTTATCAGGTAATAATCTGCATATTATGGTGAAAATACAAAGGAACACATACACCACACACAAGGGCCAGAAAATCAGGGCAGCAGCAGCATCATGACACAGCATTAAAACGAGCAACAGCGGGAGTTGACTTTTCTTAAAATAAATACACTAATCAGAGACAGGTGAGCTAATAATGCTCAGGACCACTTGTAACATTTGCCCTGCAGCAGTCTCAACTCTGCCAGAGGGTACAAACTCAGGGCATGCATGTCGTACAGATAGTGTGCCAACTTATGTCCTGTCAAAATGTATTCTTCTCAGCTGCTGAGGGAGGTTGGGGGCAGGGACACACAGTTGCTTAAGCATATCGTGGAATGATCTGATGCAAAGAGGACCATATGCTGCCTAGCAATCAAGCACCACCCACATAAGGATCGAGCTGTAGCTAATGTAAAAGAGATAAAAGCCACAGCGAACCACCAGCAGAAGTGATGATCAACACTACGCGATCCACACTGCACTCCCAACCAGCCCACTCAATCTGGATGTATTCTCCTCACTGGCCGTTGCATCGCTGCAGTGCTTTGCTTGCTTGCACTGGGTTCAGCAGTCACCTCTTGTCAGTAAACATCTATTTGTCTGGTGTTTCAGCCTCAGCGACAAGTTTAAAGTAACGTGCAAATGGCATGTCGAGGGTAGTTTGCCTCTGTTATTACTGACTTCAACAGGATGTTTAGGGGATTTAATGCATGGGAGACTGTTCAGTAGTGCTCAAATGTAGAAAAAGTCAAAATGGATGCATACATGCAATACATTCTAGCTACTGACATTGGTGTAGGAGGAGGTGAAGGCAATTTAAAAAGCTGGTTTGAGTTTTGTATTACTTGGAGTTCTCTACCAGGGCTGGGCAACGTGATAAATACATCACCTGTGGACAGGAAGCAGAATCTATTTTTTGACGGATTAAAATCCCTAAAATAAATGACTTTCTATTTCTGCCTCATCAGCATTCAAGGCATCAAATGTGCTGCATGTAAATAACCTTTTGGAAATCAAATTTTGCACACTATCAGTGGACTCAATGGAAACAACATTATGGGGCACTGATAGCCTTTGCCTGCAATGTCTTACACAGCATGAAACAATTCACCTGCAGCGAACCCTAAGCTTTTGCTGGTTGAAAGGGGGACAAACTTCAGTGCCTACCATCAAATAGGCTAACCCATTTACAGAAAGTAAAAGTAATGACATTTTTATATAAAAGTATGTTGAAAAACTGTTAAATATTTTATTATTGTCATACTGCTACATATAGTGATTTAAAAAAAGTCATTTTTACGTTGTGTTCCTAATTTGACACCTTGGCTGTAATAGACGAGCACTGATCATTTGTTATTATTGAGGCTACTGATTGAATACATTCACCTACAGCTGCAACATTTTCCAACATGGCATCATGACTTTGCGTAAACATACACGCCACTTTCCTAAAGCCAAATGGCGTGTTATCTGTATGCATTTTGAGCTATCCACATCTATGTCTACGCTGTATACAGCAAATGTAAACATACACACCACGTGGTGTCGCCACGTTGCGTGTTATCGCGAGAACGTGGCGTACTATTGCGAGAACAGCGTCACATGCGTGTACAAAAAAAAGGTTAGGTTTAGGAAAAGAACACAGGGAAAGGCTTTATAACACAAAGAAATGACAAAAACACGCTTAGGAAAACAATAAACGTTTGGGTTTAGGAAAGAAACATTGGGGAAGGCTTTAAAAAAAAAAAAAAAAAAAAATACAGCTGAAAATCGCCACACGTGGGACGTGATCCCGACTCTCCTGGGTGAAAGTCCTGTATTTTACCCATCCGCCACCCCAACCAACCTCCTTCCGTGGACCTACGTCCCATACTACTCACTACGGCGAAAATTCACTCGTAATGTAAGTCAATGGCGGACCAATTGTGTTGATAAACACGCTAAAAAGCGATTATGCGTCTTGATAACATGCCAAAATGTCATACAAATTGGCGTGTCATACATACGCCACCTCCATGAGATCAGTCTGCATTTTCAGTTGCAACCTCAAATGATATATACAATCCACTGGTTGTTGTTTGACCTGTGCTTTCCCTTAGCGCTGACATCACTGTACTCTCTCTGCCGGGACCTCCGGCGTGTCACTGCATTAGGCGTTGTGTCCCTGCACCGGTTACACCAAGTTGAACTGGGGAACAATCTGGTATCAAGCTGTGAGATAAAGCTGATAATTAGTAAATACAGTATAGCTTCATCAAAACAAGGAGATCTTAAGAAGATGAAGGCATTGTTAGTTTACATAGCATTATGAGGCCTCTAAAAACCTTTTATATGTAAGCCCAAGTCAGGGATAGAAATGGCTAAGAGGATTAGCCCTGCCAGAGTTCCTTCAGGCAGCTACGGTTTTGGTAATTATTTTCATATTTGCACTTGACTCCTGAATCTGGCACAGATCCTTGACACACATACATCCACACAGAAGTGCATACCTATCAACATAGAAGCAAGGATATGTGCAAACACACCTACCCGGGCAATATTGCAAAACAATAATTACAGGTGAGAGATGATGCTTAGAGGAACAAAAGGAGAGTAACTGAATGTGTGCGCAAAGAGACAGATGACTGTACACTTGTAGCAACTAATTTTAATTCTTACACATATCCTCCATGGCTTCTGGTCTATGTAATAGAGTAGTAAGTTAAAGCGATACTGCTTCAGCTGGTTATTGGCCTGGGTTTGCTTGCTGTACAAAGTTGGGCTGAAAATGGAGGGGTGAACTCTATTTAAAGAACAATCTCAAAGCACAGATCAGCTGTAGAATCTGCTGTGACTTTGGAGGGTTTAGTATGTTCATCGTAAAGCTCGGCCGTATGGCAAGCTTGATAAGCACACACATTTGTGTGGAGGAGGGAGTCTGGTGATCCCTGAACCAATCAAGCAAGCACAGGGGAGAAAAAGCACACACAACACACCTTTTCACTTCAAAAGAATGCATCAATAACATGCATTGTGTGAAAAAATTAACTTAAACATGCTAGACACACAGATATTTTAGTTGATTCCCCATGTGCATCTATTGAGCATAATAAATGTGCACTTGATGACATTTGATCACACATTACTGCTGCTGTGATTTCAGTCTTACTTTGGATACTGAACAGCAAGACTACTGCAGCATCCAGCAGCTTTTTAAACTTTACCTGCCTGTTACTCTCTCCACCAAAAGTATCAATACAGCAAGCAGCTTAATGAGGCATTTTGTCTAAAGACGCCTATGTGCTTCCTATTTAAAGTGCCCATATTATGAAAAAAACACATTTTCTGGTATTTGGGGTGTTGGGGTGTCCATCCATGCTGTTTTGAGTGAGATACGGTTTCTGAATGTGTCCTGCCTTCAGTCTCCTGGTGAGCTGTTCAAAATCGTCTCGGACTGTGACGTCACAATCCGAAATGAGCTGGCTAACCGCAACCGTTAGCTCGTAGCGTTAGCATGCTAACGCTAATGCTAACACTAGCATGGTACCTTGTTCTCAATAGCAAAGCACTGCTACAACACACACAAGTTCACCATAATCTACAAAAGAACTACTTACATGTGCGCCCTCATTTAGAAGTCTCCCAGCTAATCCTGCCTTGTAACTGACTGAAGTTGGAGAAACAGCCTTTCTTTTACTTCTATGGAGCTAGCTAGCTGACATGCTCTACATCTGAGCTACTGAGCATGTGCGAGTGCAATCAAAGATAGTACAGAAGAAAAGAGGTCTCACTCTGTAGCTAAAACAGAAACCAGGTGAAAAGAGGATCTACAGCAGTGAGAGAGAGCTGTGCAGTACAACAACAATATGGTGTTTTTTGAAAATTAAACCATGTAAACCTATTCTGGTACAACCTTAAAATACAGTTATGAACCTGAAAATGAGTATAATATGGGCGCTTTAAAGTAAGAATTCTTTTGATAGACATTGGCTTACATACAATCATAAGACAACAGCATTGCCTCTTGACACACTCAGCTGGGGTTTTGTTCAGCAGATATATATCGAGTTCACAGATTTGTTTTAATGGTCAAGTACGATAAACATACACATTTGACTTATTGGCATTGACACAGAGACATATTGGAAACAAACAGTGTTCTAGTACATATAAATACACACCCAGGTGTGATGCAGATGTTTGAGGCTGATACTGATGTTTGTCCTCATGATGTAGTCCAGTGTTTCCGTCAGTCCATCCATTGTGTACAACATCTAAGGCACCACAGATGGGATTCAGGGAACGATGCATGCCTCTGCTCTGTTCTTGCATTTTCTGCATTATTCTAATTGCCCTTGTGCAGACACTGCAGCATTTATTAGTTTTTAGGATTTATGCATGTCATCGCCCGGTGTTATGCCGAAAAGTTAGCAAAGCGGGCTCTTTATCAAAAGGCTGCGTGTCCGATCAACACATTTGGCCAGGGAAGTCAATGAATAGCGCTTGCTGCTGCCTCGTGCCACTGCTGTGCCCTTCACTAAAGCACTAAACCCCCAAACTGCAGATAAGGCAGCCTCCAGGTGTATATGTATGTGTGTGTCTAACTGTGTGAGAGGAGGGTGTAGATAAAAAAGAGCATTTGTGCACAGCATAAAGGTTAAATGAGAAATCTTTTTTGATTTTAAATTATGTTCAAGGAGTCATCATCTTAACAGTAATGAACATGACTGACTATATGATGGGTTTGGTTGTGTCATACTAATCTGATCACTTTTACGCCTGTGCAGTTATTAAAACTTAAGCTATTCCAAAAAATTTAATGAAATTAAATTATAAACAGGAAATGGATAGAGGTAAGGATTTAAACATTTTACTCCAGTATAGTGAGCAAGCTATGATGAAAGGATGACTTACTACTAACCAAATATTAATTTGCTGTCATTTGATTTTGCTTCTTGTAGAGTGAGAGCAGAATACATTCTCATGTCCTGCCAAAGATGCCTCAGACAAGCCCCCAAGTCTGCACCCACATATTCTGTACTGCCCAGTCTGTTTCAAACGTTATGACTCTATAATTAGCCGTGTTTTGGGGTTGGCCATAGCGTTGCTGCTAAGCCACTAGCGGCGATGCCTGACTCTTCATTATGCAAAATGTGTTTTGTGTGCTAAGCCCTAATTGATTCTGAATGAAGCATGCATTATTGATGAGCCAACATGAGCCTCTTTCTCTTTCTGCTCTCTATTTCTCTCTGTACATGCAAGATGCTTTTTCACTTTGTTCACCTCCTTTTCTGTGTTTTTATAATCATCCCGGATATGCTTCATGCATTTATGTAAAGGGACAGCTCAACAAGAGCCGACAAGAGTTACTCCTGAACATTAACCGCACCGGTTACCTAAGGCAGGCCTTAGTTAGTAAACCAGTAATCCTCAACACCAAATCTGCTTTGCTGTAAGTATTTTTACCTCCACGGGCCCTATGGCTAGCACTTAAACCACAATGGACATCACAATTGTAGCTAAAAGTAAGCCCACCCAGCATTTACCCACCATTTTGTTTAGGTGTTTTTTTTTCACCTTTTGTAAGCTAAGATACATTTATCTAGGGCTGTGCAATTAATAGAAATTTAATCGTGATTATGATTTCTGCTCCCAATGATCACAAAAACAGAATAAACGAGAAAAACAATTATTTAGCTCATTACGTTTTGCAAGTAAACTCAGCAAAAAAATTCAGTTTAAATAGGAAAAGTATTAAGGCAAATTTCACAGTTGTATGTGTTTTTTTTAACTGTGGATTTATTTAACTTTTCCCACTGTTTTTCAAGTTCAATTATTGCAACATCTTTCCAGAAGTCAACGAGTAATCGTGTTAAATTATGGTGATTTCAATATTGACCGAAATAATCGTGATTATATTTTTTTCCATAATCGACAAGCAGCCCTACATTTATCATATTTCACCAATAAGGTATCAGTGTGTCAATACTGAAAACAAACGTTTTGAAATGCTTTGAGACCATTCATTTGGATGCACAATATACTTTCTCTTTTAGTTACAACTCCCAGTTTGTCATAGTAAGTTATTGCAATTGGTTTATTCTTATTTGACTCAACGAATGATTAGCTTATGTTGAGTTTTGTCAATAGTGACAAATAGATTTGTCCTGTAGACCACCCACTGACTTGTCAACTACAGAAAAGAAAGAACTTGCAGTCCGTCCTCAACACTACCTGGTATGTTCAGTCCTAGTCTTACAATGGCTTACAAAGCTTTGGGGACACTGATAGACTGGATCATCTGATCTGACAGCCTTATAACCAGTGTTGGGAAGGATACTTTCAAAATGTATTCCGTTACAGAATACAGCATACATGCCCAAAAATGTAATTTGTAACGTATTCCGTTAAATTACTCAGTCTGAGTTATATTTTGTTCTCCCTGTTCTTTCTTTAATGTGAAATGCTGTTTGAATTTCGAAGATAGAAACACATTCCTGCCCTGGCTCGGTTGTGCCGGTTCCTGTTCCATCTCTACCTCTATCAGTGATCCCGCAAATGGCTAATTTTTTCATTTTCATATTGGGGCTTCTGGGAAATGCATGGAGTTGCCTTAATTTATTCAGAGAGTGAATAAACTCGTGAAACAGAGAAGTATCGTCATGTAATCCATTGATTTCAACAATGTAACTGTATTCTAAATACCAACTATTTAAATTGTAACTGTAACGGAATACAGTTACTCATAATTTGTATTCTGAATACGTAATGCCGGTACATGTATTCCGTTACTCCTCAACACTGTTTATAACTAATTCTTTGCTTTTTGTTAGACATGTTGCAGTGCCAGAGCTGCATACATTTATTATATTGGTCGTCATACAGAGGTTACGAAACCTGTTCAATGTAGTTTAAATGTCTGTTTTTGTTGTCATTCAAATTCTTTTGGACAACTGCATCGACAAGAGTCTCAGGTCTACCTAAAGGTGATTTCTGGGAATTGGACTGTATTTATATAATGCTTTTCTAGTCTTTACGACTACTCAAAGCGCTTTCACATTGTACAGGAACCATTCGACATTCACACACTGTGGCCGAGGCTGCCATACAAGTTGCCACCTGCTCATCAGAGAAACATTCACACTCGTTTGCACACACCGATGGTGCAGCATCGGGAGCAATTCAGGGTTCAGTGTCTTGCTCAAGGACACTTCGACATGGGACTGCAGGGCCAGGGATCAAACCACCAACCTTCCGATTGGCAGGCGACCACTCTACCACCTGAGCCACAGCTGCAGGTTCTGTTCGTTTGTCACGTGAAATCGAACAGATTTTCCCAATTTGTCTGCTTATCAACTATTTCATATGCATGACTCCAAGTGTCCTTTTCTTCCGTTTCTGGATGTGTGACATAAGCCCCCTTCCACATGCATGACCCATTCATGGCCGCCAGGCAATATTCTGCCCTAGTAGCACTGATGATGTTTTTAATTATTATAACTCTTGGTTCAGTTGCAAAAAGTTACTATGGTACCTTATGGCCATGCACCAAAAGTTAATCATTATTATTTTTCTTTAGTCCTGACCCGGTTTTCTTTGGTGACCTGAACCAAAATAATAACCTTTAATTCTCACATAGCATGGTGAGGGTGCCTTGAGAGTCTGTCCTTGAATGTGAGGACACTTGTTCAAGGCCTTGAATCCAAAATCCTCGTGTCCTTTAGCAAGTCACTGTTTCTCTACAGCTGTAGTAGAGCGCGCTCTGTGTAGCTGAGCAAACAAAAGGACTTTTCCCTGCAGGGATCAATAAAGTATTACATTGTCACAATTACCCTCTGAGCCACACAGGCAATGGGACACCCAACCCCAGTAATGCCGGAGTAATGCACTACACACTGAGCTACACTGGAATTCAATCCCTTAAACTGGCAATGCTCAGCCACAGTCAACTCGTTGTTCCACAGAGACAAAACATGTATATGTCAAATTCTGATCACTGCACTAGCGGCTGACTCCGCTCTGCCTGACAGGGTGTCAAATGCTAAGTCGCTCTCCTGGCTAATCCTTTCTCACCGCTTTCTCCTCACTGCTCTTAAAATACCACAACCTCTCTGAGGTAAATCTGCTGTTGTATGGCAGCACAGCGATAAACCAGTAGATGACATAACTAATTAGCTTTTTTCAACCAGTTCAGTGTGTATAGTGTATCTGTTTGTATCGGTTTGTCACTGCCAGCGAAAGACAAGAGTAGCACTTATATCATAATGTGTTACTAATATTTTATCGGTCTTCTTTGCAGATTTCTTTAGTTTTAACAACAGCGGAAAAGTTGTTTTTGTTGCGTTCATTCACACTGGCAAACAAGCAAACCAAATCTCTGGTTTTTGTACTATATACAAATTTGTAAAGAAAGATTGTAATGTGAAAATC
This sequence comes from Perca fluviatilis, assembly GCF_010015445.1. Classification (NCBI taxonomy): domain Eukaryota; kingdom Metazoa; phylum Chordata; class Actinopteri; order Perciformes; family Percidae; genus Perca; species Perca fluviatilis. The sequence continues at coordinate 9,467,527 of NC_053130.1, read as the reverse complement.
CTTTCAGGCTGCAGCATAACTTCAACTCTGCTTGCTGTTATTGTCAAATATCACAATCCATCTCCTTGAACTCACAAAATCAAACATCCGCTCTAGTTTGTTTAGGTTACGTTATGAGCATTCTCAGAGCGTCAATAAAGACGCCACAGACAGCTTTGTTTCTACTAATTTGACATAGACGATTTTCACATACAAATTATACTCCAAGATTTTTTTAAATCCAACTTCAGTCAGTAGCTGTTATCCTGGACTTTACATGTAGTCCATCTCTGGGCTCCATGTCCAGTTTGCCAAACACAGTCTCAGTTTGGTGTTCCTTGATGGAGCTGCAGGACAGTTCTGGTTGATTGCTGGCAGGGAGCATCTCTCTCTCAGCTGTAGGATCCCCATCTCGTCGCCCCCACCTCTCTGCAACAGGGACTCCTCACTGGCTCCCATGTGAGTGCTCAGCCTCACTCTGCCAGCAATCAGACTCCGGCTCAGTGGACACTGCAGTGTTGGATGGGATGAGATGCGGATGTGACTGCTGAACATGAGCCAATGCCAGACAATCAGTACGTTTACATGCACACCAATATTCCACTATTATTCCGAATATGACTATTTCAAATTTGTTACAGGTCATGTAAACAGCATATTCCGGTTGGATATTCCGAATAAGGCCTTTTTCCGAATATAGCTTTTTTTTTATTAAGACGTGGGCTATTCCGGTATTATTCGGGTTTTAGAGGCATTGTTTGGACATGTATACAGCACATTTGGAATATAGAAAAGCTGTATGGAAATCTTCCATATCCCGGACAACATGAAACATGGCCAACAATAACTGACATGAAAGAACAATTAAAACTTTCCCAATTGAACCACGTTCAAGAAGAGGAAGAACCGCATCTAACGTAGATGGGTTAGATGCGGTTAGATTGCCAAGGCGACTTGTTCTGTTTCCGGTTCGCAACCTTTACTTCTCCTACTCTGTTTACTGGTGGATAACAGCCATGCGTAGCCTATAGTGCCAACTTCTCTTTTTTTTGTTGCTCCAAACCTTCAAACTTAAAAAATTTGTTTTAAATTCCCTAGACAATTTCATAAAATCACAGCTGGGGACGGCTGTGGCTCAGGAGGTACAGTAGAGCGGGGCATCACTAAATCGCATGGTTGATTCCCCCATGGTTCATCCCTTGCTGTCCGCACGAGTGTCCTTGAGTAAGACACTGAACCTCAACTTGCTTTCGATGGGCAAGCCAGCTCTGTCACCATTGGTGTATGAATGTGTGTGTGTGTGAATGTGTGAATGAGAGGCAAATTGTGCAAAAAGCGCTTTGTCCAGCAAGTTGGAAAGGCGCTATATAAATACAGTCCATACTGACAACCAACATACTGCCTGATTTTATTAGGCAAAAATGTTTCATGAATTCAGAAAAATGCCAGCTCATCTTAAAGGTGCAGTAGGTAAGATTTATAAAACTAACTTTCTGTCATATTTGCTGAAACTGACCCTATGTTCCAGTAGAACTACACGAAGCAGGTCATTTAAAAAAAATCCAGCTCCTCTGGCACCACCTACAGCCTGTAGTGCAATTTGCAAAAATCCACAGCTCCCTGTTCAGATGCACCAGTCAGGTCCAGGGGGGGTGTCATGCACACGCATTCATTCTCCCTTCTGGTGGGAGGGGCTTAGGAGACCTTTTTGGGCTTTAGCAGAAAGGGGGGAGGGACTGAGAAGTTGTCGATGTTCAAATTTTTTGGCTAAGTCCTGGATCTTCAAAATCCTACCTACAGTACCTTTTAAATAAACTCAATAGATGTAATGGGTTTTGACTGAAACTCCAAATATATTGCAAATAATTTGAGTTTGTTCCTGTACTTAGGTGACGTCTCCAGTTAACTGACACCTCCGTTTCTCTCTTTCTTCAGGGAAATGAAGCCAGTTTCCCCCTGGAGATGTGCTCACATTGTAAGTATTTTAAATATTTGCTTGTTCCAGTTGTACGGGGCTCAGGGCTGTGTGAAATGGTGCCTCTGATTTAAAAAAAGGATATGATCATCTGGTTATTTTATCTATGCACTCATTGTATTTGTTATTTTGTTTTTATGCATTTTTATGTTGGGGTTTCAGTGTTTTGAAGATGTCATATTGGAATCCAACTCTTGTTATGTTCTTGGTTGTGCTTGTGATGTGAGCTCCTGACCTTTGAGAAGGGGGAGGAGAACTGAGGATATGACTCCCACCCCTTCCCTACCTGTTCATACATCAGCACGACCTCTCAGCGTCACGTGGAAAAGGACCTTAGAGATGCAGATTTGTTCACTGCACGCTTTGGTGCGAATGGCACCTTTCACATCATGAGGTCGTTGGCTAAAATGGATCCGCTGCTGCTCGTGTTTAATGAGCACTGAGACAGCGACAGGTCCTTCTGTAGTGTAGGTGTACTTCAGGGACCATGTCACTGTTAAGATTAACCTAGTCTCAGAACTAGAGTCGCACATTAATTATTATTTTCACATCAGGGCAACGAGATGAGTTGATATTTGTGGTGCCACGGTTAAAAAGTTGTAAGAAGCAGACATGCTGTAAAATATATTTATTCTCCAAATGTGAAGGCCAATTATGAGCTATAGTCTTGATCAAACAGTGCAGCAGGTTAAATGACAGAGTTGTATATGAGGGATAACAGTTTAATTTAAAATTACGTGAGTTTGTTTTTTCTGCAATTTAAAGCATTTTTTTTAATATCAAATGAAGCAGTTACTAAATCAATACACAAACTTATGATACATTAATTACTACTAAATGTGCATCATTTACATATTGAATGCATGCATATTAGCATGTAGACACTTAACTACAAGGATGACTTTTTTTCTTAGATTACAAAGGATTTTGGAGAAAATATTCATAATGGCAATGAAACATACTCTTGTCTCTTAGATTTTCTTTCTGTGATTGATTTTTCGTCCCCCTCTTTCTCTTGGTCTCTTTAGCTTTCCCCCTCTGTCTCTCTCAACCTCCACCGACTGAGCAGCTGTTCAGCCCGTCAAGTGCTTGTACAGGCAGGCCTTGGCTGTGAAGAAATTAGCTCTGCCTTGCTTGTCAGATACAGTAGATTAACCCTGCTGCAACCTTACTGCCCTCAGTAATACGTAAACCAACAAGTCTAACACCCACTCACCTGTACGTGTCATCCGACAGTTCGTATCTCTGTTTGTTGATGTCCATAAGTTCAACAAGAGGCGCTTGGCTCTAATAATCGTCCCGATAAGATGGATTGTGAAGTAAGGTCATGATTCGATGCTGGCGGATTAATTATCATAAGGCCTGTATCCTCTTGTCAATGCAGGTTCTCACTGCTGCTGTGTCAACCGAGCTTAGATCAGGCAAAATTCAATGGCCTACTTGTGGGAGCGTGCATTATTAGACACAAACCACACAGACAGACACACACCTACACACACAACTCTATGCATACACATATTGCTAGTGTGTAAACGTGTAATATGAAAGTGCACTTTCTTCTGCCCCCCCCCGCCCACACACACACACACACACACAAACACCCTCAACGCATCATGCTCCCACGAGAAACGCAGCAGTGAGCCTGAAACCATCGCAGGCCTGTCTGTAGCCGCCCAAAATAAACGGCGGGCTGCTCGGTGGAGTTCCTTGTTGCTAGGGGTATCCCTAAGGGCGGGAGACACAGCCTCTGTCGGTGGGGGTGGTGGGGGGAGTTGGGGGTTTTCTGATGACGGCACGGCTATAAATACAGTGCCTTGCGAAAGTATTCGGCCCCCTTGAACTTTTCGACCTTTTGCCACATTTCAGGCCTCAAACATAAAGATATAAAACTGTAATTTTTTGTGACGAATCAACAACAAGTGGGACACAATCATGAAGTGGAACGAAATTTATTGGATATTTCAAACCTTTTAAACAAATAAAAACAGAAATATTGAAATTGTGGCAAAATTATTCAGCCCCCTTAAGTTAATACTTTGTAGCGCCACCTTTGCGCGCGATTACAGCTGTAAGTCGCTTGGGGTTATGTCTCTATCAGTTTTGCACATCGAGAGACTGATATTTTGCCCATTCCTCCTTGCAAAACAGCTCGAGCTCAGTGAGGTTGGATGGAGAGCGTTTGAACAGCAGTTTTGTGTTCTTTCCACAGATTCTCGATTGGATTCAGGTCTGGACTTTGACTTGGCCATTCTAACACCTGGATATGTTTATTTGTGAACCATTCCATTGTAGATTTTGCTTTATGTTTTGGATCATTGTCTTGTTGGAAGACAAATCTCCGTGCCAGTCTCAGGTCTTTTGCAGACTCCATCAGGTTTTCTTCCAGAATGGTCCTGTATTTGGCTCCATCCATCTTCCCATCAATTTTAACCATCTTCCCTGTCCCTGCTAAAGAAAAGCAGGCCCAAACCATGATGCTGCCACCACCATGTTTTACAGTGGGGATGGTGTGTTCAGGGTGATGAGCTGTGTTGCTTTTACGGCAAACATAACGTTTTGCATTGTTGCCAAAAGTTCGATTTTGGTTTCATCTGACCACAGCACCTTCTTCCACATGTTTGGTGTGTCTCCCAGGTGGCTTTTGGCAAACTTTAAACGACACTTTTTATGGATATCTTTAAGAAATGGCTTTCTTCTTGCCACTCTTCCATAAAGGCCAGATTTGTGCAGTATACGACTGATTGTTGTCCTATGGACAGAGTCTCCCACCTCAGCTGTAGATCTCTGCAGTTCATCCAGAGTGATCATGGGCCTCTTGGCTGCATCTCTGATCAGTCTTCTCATTGTATGAGCTGAAAGTTTAGAGGGACGGCCGGGTCTTCGTAGATTTGGAGTGGTCTGATACTCCTTCCATTTCAATATTATCGCTTGCACAGTGCTCCTTGGGATGTTTAAAGCTTGGGAAATCTTTTTGTATCCAATCCGGCTTTAAACTTCTCCACAACAGTATCTCGGACCTGCCTGGTGTGGTCCTTGTTCTTCATGATGCTTTCTGCGCTTTACACGGACCTCTGAGACTATCACAGAGCAGGTGCATTTATGACGAGACTTGATTACACACAGCTGGATTCTATTTATCATCATTAGTCATTTAGGTCAACATTGGATCATTCAGAGATCCTCACTGAACTTCTGGAGAGAGTTTGCTGCACTGAAAGTAAAGGGGCTGAATAATTTTGCACGCCCACTTTTTCAGTTTTTTATTTGTTAAAAAAGTTTGAAATAGCCAATGAATTTCGTTCCACTTCATAATTGGGACCCACTTGTTGTTGATTCTTCACAAAAAATTACAGTTTTATATCTTTATGTTTGAGGCCTGAAATGTGGCAAAAGGTCGAAACGTTCAAGGGGGCCGAATACTTTCGCAAGGCACTGTATACACCATCAGTGCGCTGCCCTGCTTCGTCCTCCTCAGTTTGGTCCAGCGAGCTGTACATTATCAGAGCAGCCAAAGCAATCATCCTAATGCACCGAGTCCTGTAGTACACACACTCAGCTGTATGGGAGAGAAGGTGTGTGTGTGTGTGTGTGTGTGTGTGTGTGTGTGTGTGTGTGTGTGTGTGTGTGTGTGTGTGTGTGCGTGTGTGTCCTCCACCCTCATTGGCTCAGTACAACCTCATTATGTTAATTTGCAAAGTGTCGTGTCACACTCATGTAATTACTGAGCTGTGCATGTAACCTTCTCATGTTTACCCACCCTCACACCTTATCTTGTGTGTTTGGGGAGCTATACACAGCAGGTATCTAGGCTGTAATTATCAGTAACATGCCAGCTGAATTTTTCTCTGTATATCACTTCCTCCCCTGCTTGTCTCAGTTCAGGTTCGCTGGGTTAATGCAATCATATGTCTCTATTTATGTGCAGAGTGAACTGTTTGAGGGTTGAGCGTGCTTAAGAGGACAAATTCATTACTGCCATTTTATAATTGAACATTAATGGGAAGGAAAAGCCAGTTGCACTTAGCTGATTTATTGTTCATACAGCTGTGCTGCTGTTTAATGTTTAGCTTGAGCTAGCTGTTAACTGTGGTACCAGTCACGTTGCAGGATGTAGCACAATATTTGGTGTGCGATCAGAGATGCTGTCCATAAATGAGGTTGACAGCCTGCACAAATTGGAAAAACACTGGTATTCATATTGAAATTTGCTGGTACTTGATCTATAATTCAGCCATTTTTCACACGCATTTCCACATTGCTTTCAATATACAGCCAAAGAAATTAATTTCAGTATTTGACACACACACACACACAACTATAAAGACAACAATAATGGCAGAATGGGTTGACATGCAGGACAAGCTATGGACCAGAAGGAGGGCCAATTGGCTAACCACTGCTGTATTTATTTATGTTAATTGATGCGTATGTGTGTGTGTGACAGACAGTGTGAGCCTCATGTGTGCACTCAAAAGCTGATGACCTCTACATATGCATGTTGTCATCTCATGAAGTGTGTGTGTGTGTGTGTGTGTGTGTGCGTGCGTGTGCGTGCGTGCGTGCGCGCTACTTTGGGGACTAACACGTTTCAGTTGCCTAGTAACACAGTTGAGGGTGCATACAGTGCTTATGAAAGTGAGTGTGTGTGTGTTGTATGTGTGCTCTGTGGTGGAGTATATGAGATTATCATAATCATCTCACAGTTACATTGGGTCTCCCTCCGAGCTGCTCATTAGCATAGCAGTGTGAGGAGCCTCTGTGACTGTGCAGCCCTTATCGAAAACCGTTTCACATCCAGTCGGCACATTTTTGGATGTTTCCCCTTGAATGTTCCATTGAATGCAATTCCTAGGTGTATTATCCAGCTAGTTTATTGTTTTATACCAAGTAATTGCTCTATATATTATAAATTATATATCTATCAGTTTTAATAATGATAACGCAGAAAATGTGATCATAGGCTTTGGTTCATCTAGACAAATCCTCCATCATGTAAAACCTGCAGCTCTACTGTAGGCCTACCTTCATCCATATTCTAACTAGCCACACGGGACACTGGTGTGCATTTGAGTGTCAGTTTGCAACATCGCCCACATCATTGCAGCTGTCTCTGCTGCCAAGGGCTCAAAAATTCAGGCTATGGTCCGACGCTGAGGTCAAAAACGCGTTTGTCTCCTCCTCCAATGCAAGCGGAGGTCATGGAGCAGTCTAGCGATCAGCAACAACAGGTTTTGCAGGTTATGCCACCTAGTTTCAAACTTTCATATCAAATCCCTCCACAATATCCATTTTTTTTACATGTAGAAACAAGAAAGATTTGCAGGAACATACCAAACCAGGCAGGACGTTTACAATATTAAATATTTCATGTGATCGCAATCAATTTTTCTGCAAAGGTAATTTTTCCTCCCATCTTTAATTGTATGTACAGGTGTTGTGATAAAAAAATAAAGAAGATTTCATAGCTTTTCTCACTGGCTCTCATATTTTTGCCCACACCTGTGACCCTTTGTTCCAGTTTTGTATTTGATTCTGTTCTTCCAAACCAAGGCTCACTAGTATCTTATTTGTTGGACAGTTTTTCAATACCTGCCATCGCACCACATTTTGAGTTTTTGGCTACTGTAAAGGAGGATGGCAGTCAGTGCTTGTGAAGCTAGTAATCTAGGAAGATTTAAGCTTATTTTACTGCACTCCCTGGAAATAGTTTGCATAGTAGCATCAGAGAACCTTATTAGTTTATTGGGTGTTTTCTGTGAAGCCATAAACCTCCAGCTGTGATACGATGCAGAACTCTCTGCTTCTTGACTGTAACAGTTTTCAGGAAGAGCCATATGTTGGATAAGTCAATTAAACTCACTGCTGTAGTAAAAGTACTGCATCATCGTCTTAATCATGAGTTTTTATTTGGCTCAGCTGGGAGCCACGTCTGTCTGTGATGCTGGCAGACGTGGGACTTGTTGGGTCGAGACCGGGAAGGGGACTCGGACTGTGAGAAAGCTGTTGTCCTCGCTAGCATGAATAATATATGCACCCACTCACTTGGCAGCTCCAGAAAGCAGTAAGGGATCTGGGCACAGTATTCTGAGTTTCCATGCTCAGCGACTGCACCAAAGTTTTTTATGTGTTGGAAATGTCAGAGGGATTTTTCATCTGTGCTCCAGTTTATCCCGCTGACTTGACTGTGTAGCAACAAAAGGAATTTAAACTACGACAGGAAGCTGGTTTGAAAGGTTAACATTAACATCTGCTGTTTGGAGAGGAGCTCTACATTACAGAATGATGAGTGTATCAGATTGTTTAGGGCTGCAACTAATGGTTATTTTCATTACTGATACATCTGCCAATTATTTGATTAATTGTTTGGTCTAAAAAAAACAACAACACTATAAACCCAAAAGTATTAAGTTACTATCATAGACAACTACAAAAAAACAGCAAATATTTACATTTGAGGAGCTGCTACCTGGTAAAATTTGGCATTTTAAGCTTAAATGATGGATTGATTATCTTTATTTATTATCAGCTCTACATATTTGGCATGTTTAGCCAGAGTGGTAATGAAAGCCCCAAAACCCAGGTTGTGTTTTGTGTTCTGTTGAACTACACAGGAATTTATTCTCTTTCCATTTTCAGCCTTTTGAGCCATACAGAACCATACAGAGCGGTTCAAGTTAAACTCTCCATACTCAAGTCCACGAGTTATCCCCTCTATCCTCATTAAGCAACCCTATTACTTGTTGACAAGTGCTTTTTAACTATAAAGTTATTAGCTGTCAAAAAGGGGCAGTCGCTCTCTCAGTTGTTCTGTGCCGTTGGTTTTGCACACACATGCAGAATGTGGGTGTGTCAGGAAGAAGCTGAACCCTAAAATACATTTATAACCACACCTTCAAACCAAAAAAATATATATCTAGCTGTGCCTTGAGCTCCCTTGTATTAATAATGGCTTTGATATAGGTGCTACAGGATGGTTATTATCTGTAGCATTGATGCCCCTCGCACAGGCGTAACCGCTATGAGCCAAGCTGGTGTCATCTGCTGTGATCAGGAAATGGGAGGCTGCTGATAAGAAAGCCTTTTGTGTCAGAAGACAGCCTTGTGCTCGGCTCTGATAACTCGCGCTTAGTGGACACGGTAACCTTATTGCATGTATCATTTGTACTTGTGTGCAGATTCAACATGTAACAGGAGTTGTCAGGAACATAAAACTAAAGCAGTAAACCAGCGACGCCTCATTCAGAATAAATCTACATAATGTGTGCAAAACTCATGGAAATGAGACACATGAGTATAACAAGCATCTATTGTACTGAAGGGTTGTTTCTAACTGATGCACAGGGAAAAACAACAGGCTTTTGTATCACAAATTCAATTTACCGGGTGCTTGCACAGCAGACAGACATGAATTCAAGTTCTTACTCAAACATCAGTGTGCTGCTGTCATACAAGGGGAAGAAATTAAATCTTCATTTGTCGTCCCTTTTAACATCCTGGTTTTGCGTTTTCTTTAAAACAAGTTATTCTTTTTCTTCAGGATTATTTTTGTGGCCATTTTAGGCCTTTATTTTAGAGGCGAGTTGAAGACATAAAAAGGGAAGAGAGGGGAAATGACACGCAGCAAAGGGCCACAAGGTGGAATTGAACCCTAGGCTGCTGCAGTAAGGACTGAGCCTCTGTACATGGGGTGCACGCTCAACCAGGTGAGCTATCAGGGCACCCCTAAGACAAGTTATTCTGACGTACTTTTACTATATACTACAAAGTATTTACTACACCAGGGCTGCAACTAACAATCATTTTCATTATTGATGAACTTGCCTAATTTTTCACAATTAATTAATTCATTAATCATCTGGTTTAAAAAGAAAATGTGCCCGATAAGATTTCCGATAGCCTAAGGGTACGTATTGAAATTACTTGGTTTTGCTTGACCAACCGCTCATAACACAAATATATTCAATTTGCTATCATAAGGAGACTAAGAAAATCAGCAAATATTCATTTGAGAAGCTTCAACAAGTGATCTGCTTTATGTTCTACCATATGACAAATATACCATACTTTTGTGGGACTGTCTTTACTATATAGTTTGAGTATTTGTACATAATACATGTTGTCCTTGAAAAGTTGACCTTTGACTTTATGGCTTTAATATATTTCCCAGAACAGGTGAAGTGACATAATCTTTATTCTCCCACTCTTCATTCATTGTTTGCTTGCGGCTGCTTGAAGAAGGGTGCTAAGTTCAAAACCTGTTCAAGTTCAAACATTTGCTGCCTATAATATCCCTACTGTTTGTTTTTTGGGCACTCAATGCCCTTCAATGATTTTATAGCACCTTTTAAGCATATAAAACTCTTTGTTAACAAGTGACTTCCTGTCAGCTTCGCTATTAGATGCTAAACAAAAAAACACAAACAGTCCAGTAAAGGAGCGTTACATCATAACTGTTTTATTTGCCAAGGACAATAAATGTAAAGGATCATTGGTGTAGACACAATGTTGACTGAACGCTGTGTACACTGATAATATCCATGTTTCAAGGACAGAAACTCATGTACAGCTTAGTTGCAGATTGTACAGGTCATACTGCTCTTAAAGTTACCAACCAACACCAGAGTCTGCTGCTGTGACTGTGTCCATCCCAATTTCTCGTTCCTCCCCTACTCCTCCACCACACTGACTCTGATTAGTCATCGAGCTGATGTAGCACAGCATCTCCGAACATTGAAACCCAAAACACAACCTACACCTCTCTCTCTCTCTCTCTCTCTCTCTCTCTCTCTCTCTCTCTCTCTCTCTCTATTCAATGGGCATGAAAGTTGTAATAACAATGTTACCAAAGCTTTAAAATACAATATCTTTAAATATTCGGACAGTACACAACAGTTATGTGAACATTAACATTAAGATGATTTGATTTATATTAATTATACATCTCTCTCTCTCTCTTGTTTCCTCATACAATAAGAAGCAAATGATGGGATAACATTGTATCAACATGTTTGTCTTGTCCAAATGTGCATTCAGATCCAAATATAAATAGGGTGCATACGTTTCCTTTACTGTATTGTATCAGTGTGAATAAAACTGACACATTTATTTGTTTTTTTATTACTCTTCGCTGTAGAAACAGAAGGCCTCACGTCTCTGAACTCTGCTTGAGGGATGAACACAGTTCTTCCAAAAGATATTCCCTCACTTTGGTGTTTTGATGATGGTGGTGGAGCGCGCTGTCTGCGTCCAAAATCTCCCATAGGTTTTCAACTGGGTTGAGATCTGCTAACTGTGAAAGGCCATACTGTAGTGTTTGTTCGTTCACGGACCCTCGCACGTACCCCATGTAGAAGCATATACATTTGTTATGTTTCCCCACTCATTTATTTAAGGTTTTCATTTAATTTGCTACCTGTGATAGAATTCATGATGGATTTGATTGCGGCCTGTGTTGACACAAGTTGGAGATACCAGAGCCTGCAAAAATTCCAACTTGACTACAAAAGTGAAGTGACATTTTCTTTTTTTGTCAATGTAAAATACATTTGATAAAACTGATATGATGTGAACTTTACAATAAAGCTCCTATCTGTAACTTTAAGCTTTTTTTCCCCCCACTCTGGACCGCTGTGCTATTATAGTTAACATCACAAGTCAACCTTACAATGTTATCTTTTCCTATCGTTTACCTCAACTGGCTGTCCTTGTGGAGGTCAGTAAACCTAGAATGAACTGAATTCTTAGCCTCATAAATCTGTCACACCCTTCTTTCACTCCTTCCCTCTGTTAGCTATATGTTAAGATTAATAGATAGCCCATGTCATTTAGGATCCCAGATTAAAGCAGGCGAAGTAGTAGTTTGTGGTTGGCCAAGGGGATCACGTGGCTATGTGTGAATGAGTTTATATAGTAATTAACGTTGACTTTGTTATTGCTTCTGGATTACACCTTGCCATTGTTCAGTGTACCAGCCTGGGAGTTAGGGTTGTTTCTGATGGCAGGGGAACGAAAGATACAGACACCATCTTATAAAAAAGCACCAGTAGACAACAAATGCTGTATGTATGCAAAAGTTACGTCTATGGTTTTGTCTATTTTTCTTTCTGCTAATTCCTCTGTTACTTCTTCTCCTCCTCCACTTGTTCTGCTCAGCTCCAATTTCTCTAACTTTTCCTCGTTTTTCCTATTTTGTCAGAGCAGTACCAGGGTTGGCTTTACGTAACGGCACTTTCAATAGTTGCACCCATTTGAGGTGTCTAATATAGAGAAGCAGAACAAAATGTACTGTGGGTCTGCAGCTTGGTCCAGAAGTGGTGTCTACTAAAATGTATGACTACTGTTCATGAAGGTGTTAGCAAGGATATTTATATTTTGGATAAATATCCACTGGCTTAATGTATGGAATTTTTGTTTATCCATTTTGGGAGAATGTTGCTGCAAGGAAACAGTGCACCAAGGCTCATTTTTCACTTTTAACTCTCTCCTGTTTTCTTCTTGTAGTATAAACCTCCCTATATGGCTGCTCTGAGTTTAGGGGCCTGTCAGGGCACCATGCATCTGTACCCTGCACACCTTATGATTTGTTTTCTTACAATTCTGATGATCTAGGAGAACATCAGCTGAATGTCTGCAGTAAAATGTCTCATCCTGATGATCTCCCTCTTCTCTTTTGTTTTTGTCTTTGTCCAGTCGATGCTGATGAGATTAAGAGGCTAGGGAAGAGGTTTAAGAAACTCGACCTAGATAACTCCGGCTCACTCAGCGTGGAGGAGTTCATGTCGCTGCCGGAGCTGCAACAGAACCCGCTGGTGCAGAGGGTTATCGACATATTCGACACAGACGGGAACGGAGAGGTGGACTTTAAAGGTAAGCAATGAACTAAAGATACCACAACACTGCTGGTATGGTACTGGTACAAATTGACTATATCATATTTCAGAAGGGCTTCATCAAAATTGCTTCACTTTAAATTTTGTGTTTGAATTTCGGAGTGCCACTTTAACAGTTTTTATGATCCTGTTGCTTTAGCAGAGCACCCAGAGGTTCATTTGTCTTTTATCTGACAAAAATAAGGCCTCAGTTATTGCTTTCATTTGATCAGAAGGCGTCTTTTTAGGCCTTCATTTTTATTCATATTTTTAAATGCAACCAGCCAACTCACATGCAATGGTTAGTATGTGAATAGTGTTTTTAGTTGGTATTTGGCATCTGGGCTCTAATCTTGTCACACCTCGCAAGCATACACCACACAGTTGCATCAGATGGCCACCAGATATTTTGGAGCTGAATATGAAGTGTGTGGTGAAAATGTGATTGTTATTACCTGTCCTATACAGTGTGTGTGACCGAAGTCATGTTGACTTTCCCATCAAGCCAATATCACAGGGAAACTCCTATGTGAAAGGACTGTGTGCAAGACAACAGTCATGCACACCCCTGTATCGAAAAAAATAAGTTACTCTCTACTAGAGACCTGGTTTGCAATGAGACAATTGAAACTCCCCAAAGAACGGCAACTACTAGGAGAAAATATGCAGCAAAACCAGTTTTCAACCAATTTTTTCATACTAATACATTTGCTAAACAGTAACACAGCAGTTACACAACACTAAAACTCTCAGCCTGTGCAAGAACTTAGTGTAGGTAGATGGTGAGGGGCATGAGGATTCATATTAATACAGTTTTGATGTGTCTGTGCTGCAAGGACTTCTGTTTTTTTATCTAACAATATAAGGCAGGTCCATGTCAATAAACAAATACACAGCATTTGAGTAGCGAAGAAAGTCCACTTGCTGAACTGAATACATGACGAGGAATTACCCCTAACCCTTAAAGATACTGTGACAAAACAGATATTGTTCTCCAAATATTGAAAATACATAATTATCTTGGACGTTCGCCTTCAATGCAAGATTAAAAATAATCAGATATCTGTATCTAGGGACTTTGCACCCAGCAGTCTCTCGTCTCTTCATTACTGGTACAATAGAAGTGCTTTCCAAAATGGAAAACAGGGAATCTATATATGTATTGCCATAGATCCTACTTCTTGGAAGTCAGTTAAAAAATGCTAGTTAAATAGTGTCATAACATTGAAGAAAAAACTGGCAAAGTTTGGGAAGAGATTTTCATTTATTTTCAGTTCATTTTTTGTGTTTGTTGATTTGAATGATATTCTACAGCTCTGTCATTGGTAATGCATAGCAAGAATCAACATGTACAGCAATCACCACATTCAAATGCTGCCATATTGTTAACATCAGCAATATTGAAGTCTAAAAGCCCGATTAACAGCACTGATTGTTGTTATCCTCTCCCAGAGTTCATCGAGGGAGTCTCGCAGTTCAGCGTCAAGGGAGACAAAGAACAGAAACTCCGGTGTAAGTAATATGCTGCTTCTTCATTAAAACCATATGGTAGCACTACAGGTTCAAGGTCTCTTATCCCCAAATATATCTGCTTGCTTTGCTGCTTAGGGACTTAAACTAGCCGGGGCTTTGTCTCCTGTGCCTCCCCTGTTCTGTTTGTCTCAACTTGCCCTACTGCTATAACAAAAAAAACTCCCCTGGGGAAAAATGTAAACGTTGAGCATTGTACAAAATTACCTTTTTGGCTCACCTGCTAAGGGCTAGTGAAGTGTAAAAAAAAAAAAAAAAAAAAATCCTATCCAATTATTAATTTTCCATCCAGGTTTCTACCAGTTTTCAGTGCTGTTAAAGCTAGTCAGCCACTCAAAACAAAGAGGCTGGCATTAAGGTGAGATGTCACTGCTTCTAGTGGAACCAGTGGAACTGGAAGCCAAACATGAGCATGTTTGATAAGGGTTTGGTGTTTTGGTTTGCTCAAGACAAAAGTTTAAGAGCAGGTGTCACTACCCGATGGGAGTCGAGTGCAGATGGGAGTTGCGCATGCTCAGATTTAAACGGTTTACGGCATAACGCTAATGGATCCGGATCCGGCTGAAAAGCGCGTCTGTGTCATGAAATTTGTGAAATCCATAAAATAATAATCTTTTCTCATTACAAACAAAAACAGAAGAAATGTTTTTAGCTAAAATGTTTCAAAAACGTTTTAGCTATCTATGATCGTTTGATTGCTAACGTTAGCTCAAAACGCCATTCAAGTGTCAGCCTTTGTTGTGTTTGATTGCTAAATTGTAGCCAGCAGTGAACAACCTTTGTTATGTAGGTCTATTTTTATTGTATTGACATCACAGAAGTCTCTCATTAGCAGGTTCTTGTAGGCTATTTCAGCCTCTAATCTAGAACTGACATCAGGGATCATGCCGTGAAAATGTGATGCCTTTACGCTAAATAATAAATTACTGCTACGTAATGTACCGATCTCATTATTCTGTGGCTAACAGCAAAACAGATCTGCGTGAAATCCGGTCATTGTCGCAAAATGACGCATGCGCAACTCACATCTCCTGTGATGTAGCTGAGTCTTTCAAACGTTACTGTCAGTCTGGTAGCTAGTCGTCAGAGATTCATTCATCAAAGTGCTCTGTAGGTGTTGCTGTGTAACTAATTTACACTCTTCTGTTCCTCCCCCTCCCTCGTGCCACACCCTGCACTCGCAGTCGCTTTCAGGATCTACGATATGGACAAGGACGGCTACATTTCCAATGGCGAGCTCTTCCAGGTGCTGAAGATGATGGTAGGCAACAACCTGAAGGACACGCAGCTCCAGCAGATCGTGGACAAAACCATTATCAACGCAGACAAGGACGGAGACGGCAGGATATCCTTTGAAGAGTTCTGTGCAGTAAGTCCAAGCCCTCCTGGGGGTGGGGGGTGACATTTCAGCTGATGCAGCCTGTTGTGGTGAAGGCAAATGTCAAAGGGGCAAAAACAAAACAGTTTTTAGCTAAGGCTGCACAGCACTGGGTTTCAGTTTCACACTTGCTGTTGAAATACATAGTGTCAAGGGCTGTAAACGTAGGCTAGCGAGTTCTTGCTACACATGATGTGGCACTAAAAGCACAGACACGGGAGGTAGTCAAGGATGGTACTGGAGTGATGCAGTCCTGTCATAAGCCATGCCGGTGCATTTTTTGATTAATAACTGATAGAATCATGGTAGTTTGATGTAGTTCAAATTAAGACATGGCTACTCTTTTGCATGTCACGAAAAAATATCGATATGAGTTCAACCTGGAGATATCTCGAATATGAAGGAATTACAACTGGGTTACTCTCTAAATCTGTTCTTTAAAACACACAATCAAGACAGAGCCAATATTTAGCTTATCTGTGACTGCATTGCTGTCATGCTGATTTATTTAGATAGAAAGTTCAAAGAGGCAAGCAAAGTCTCTTTTCAGCACAACAACGGGGCATAAAACAGAGAGCTCAACACACAGGGTGAAAAGAGGAGCTGCAGCAATGTGCAGTACAACAAATATATGGTGTTTTTTGAAAATGAAACCACATAAACATATTCTGTTACAACCTCTAAATACAATTATGATACTGAATATGAGCATAATATGAGCACTTTAAAAGGCAGCAGTTGTAACTCTGTCAGACAAAAGGCCCACATTCAATGGCTGTTATCTCCAGAGCCTTGAACTGAAAAGGCTGTCGTCCTTGCGGGAGAGTATTATCAGGGTAGCGCAGGAGAATATCAGATCCCGATGGTAACAAAGTGGCGGAGACAGTGTGACATGATTTCAGTCTGGCTCATAGTAGAACTTATCTGAACACTGTAGAGTGAAAGAAACCGTAACAAAGACGTAAAAATAGGACGATGGATATAAAAATAGATTTAGTCAGAAGATAGTAGTAGTAGTAAAGGAAAAGAGTGTTTACCTCCAGTGCTGCTGCAAGATATCAGCAGTATAACACATTTGGGTGGATGATGTAGTAACCTTTGCTAAGGTGAAGCAGCCGTTTCCTGAAAGATTCAATTGAGGTGCATAATGGGAAATGTAGGATCCAGTTTTTCTAGAGACTTCTCTTCCTCTGCTGCTTCAATTTGACCAGTCCTTGTTTAATGCGTCTCGAGTCTCTGACTTTATGAAAGTGTAATACTAAATTGCTGGACTACCTGTTTTAATACACAATTAATGGACCTTTTAGATAATTGGTTCATTTTTTAAGTCCAGGGAAAATGCCAATGCCTGTTTCCAGCTTCTTAAATTTGAGTAGAGCTGCAAAGATTAATCGATTAGTTGTCAACTTTTAAATTAATCGCCAACTATTTTGGTCGGTTTGAGTAATTTTTTAAAGACAAAAGTAAAAATGTGAATATTTTCTAGTTTCTTCTCTCCTCTGTGACTGTAAACTGAATGTCTTTGAGTTGTGGACATTTGAGGATGTCGTCTTTGGCGTTTGGGAAACACTGATCCATATTTTTCACAATTTTCTGACATTTTATAGGCCAAGCAACTAATCGATTAATCGAGAAAATAATCAACAGATTAATCGACTGTGAAAATAATCGTTAGTTGCAGCCCTAAATTTGAGGATTTGCTGTTTTATATGACGTGCAACTTAATATCTTTGTTTGGAGACGGTTATTATGGGCATCTTTCACCATTGTCAGTTTGAAAGATTAGTTTTTTTTTAAAACAAACGATGATTAATTAATAGTTAGGGTTACTGTGACAGCAAGAACTCTGAGATGCATACATTTTAAAAAGTTAAATGAAACGGAACACCATAACCTTAAACTTTTGTATTTTACCAGCATTGGATTAATAAATGTATTTTCTTTTCCCTCCCTCTCACTCCTTCTTTCAGGTGGTCGGGGGTCTCGATATACACAAGAAGATGGTGGTGGATGTGTGAGCACTTTTTCGCTTGCTGACTCCCCCCTTCCTCCTCGACACTCGCTTTCTCCGCCATCTCTGAAGATCTGCTCAAGACGTCCGGAAAAACGCTCTCTGTGTAACTCAATGGACGTATTCGCTCTCTTTCTCTCTGTAAAGCCACTTTTTCTTTCAAAAAGCACGGGCCTAGTGAAGCCAACTTTGAAGTGTTATTGAACTATAAATCCTCTAATAACCCGGTCGTAGCACTTTAAGAGACTGAAGGACATCTATTAGTCATTCGCAGAGCAACTCTGATTTTTGGATGAGGGGGGAGAAAGTGGGTTAAGGGGGGCGCAGTGAAGAGGCTTGTTAGCTTGTTCACATTTCATCCTTTTTTTTTTTTGTTAATTGTTATTTTTGATATTTATTTTTTGTTCTTGTCTTTTATAAAGAAGAAAAAATACAGTATATCTATGGTTGTCTTGTGAGGGGGAAGTGTACGGCATATTCACACTAGACTTACAGTACAACTAGAAAGTAGGGTATGAAGTGCCAACCAGAACATATCCAGAAACCAGTCCAAGTTATTACCGATCATCACCACTGTCATTCATGCCAGACAGACTGGCTTTTGACACTTCCAGCTCATATTTCATGCAAAACTAAATTTCAGATGTCATGACTTTTTGTCCTTTACGCTTACATACACTCTCAGCAAAGCAAGTCATGTTTTTCTTTATTTGTGATAAGATTGCTAGGTTTATTCATTCTTAATGTGTTCATATTGTTGGAAATTATCCTTGTTTCCGGTCATGAAAATTATAGGTTTATTAATTAATGCCAAGAAAATGTCTTTCCAAAAATATTTTGTGGCTGCAAACTGATACATGGTTTACTCTCAATGAAGCATTTTGCGTTTACCAGTGTACATCCATAAGACAATCTCCAAAGCAAAGAATAACTCTGCACTCACACTGACAAATGAATTGTAGTGGAATCATTAGATTTGTATTTAATGTTAAGAACAGAGGCTGGATGGACTTGGCTAAGAACTGAGATTAATAGTGAATAATGATGAGATTATACACGATTTGTGCGAGTACATAGCAATTTAAGAGAAATATCTGCAGGCATTTTTTTAACCAATATGTGTATATTAGGTAATGAATGTGTGCACATCTGTAACGGCAAGAGCCCTTCTGAATACGTACCTTTCTCAACACAGTACAGGACGGGTCAGTTTTCTTTAACGCAACACAAACACTTAAAATCTTAACATGCTGGCATGATCAGTGTGCAATGGAATAAACTGTATATTGTAGTTTCTTTTATGGAACGTGTACATTTCAAAAGTTGGCTTCCTCTCCCACATCTTTTTTTCTGTCACATTCACCTTATTTTCTCCCCTCCCATCCACTAATACTAAAAGGGAGAAAAACAAATTCAACCAATTTTTTATTTCCATGTGAAAAATGCTTCCCACTATAAATAACACCGGGATTAGCTTTTATTTTGCTTTAGAGGCAGTTAGAGGTTTGAACAGGAGTTTTCAGTCAGAGATGATAATCAGGAGCGCTCAGTGTCCCGTATCTCAAAGCTCTGCACGGCTCGGGCCTCCCTGTGCTTGCATGACATGGAAACATTTTTTGTTGTGCATGTAGATTTTCATTTTTTTTAAATAATCCTCTTGTTTACACATAGAAGGTGATGTTAATATATTTAAGAATTTAATGGTATACAATATGGATGTTGCCAAACTTTGGTAAATGTACACATATTATGAGAGGTAGTCCAAATGAACTGAACTAAATGTAACTTTTTGTATTATACCCGGGTCAGCAAAATGCTTCTATTCCAGTAAAGGTTGCATATCTGATCCCGTCTCAAACTGCCACACACTGTACTCAGCTTAAAAGGGGAACTTTTGATGGTATTTTTTTTTCTCTTTTCATTTCTTTATTTTGTATATAAGTATTTGTTAAAATGCAGTTCTGGCTCACTGTTCTCTGTATAGTTCAGACCGCGCTTTAGTTTGTGAGTGATATTTTTTTCTCAGAGGGAGTTGGGTTCTTTTTAGTTTCATGGGGATATCTGAAAAGTTGAAGAACCTTTTTTTTTTTTCCTTTTCTGCATGCTGCATCTTATGCTGTGGGACTGTTGGAAACTTGATACTGTATGAAAATTAAATAAAATTTTGAAAGGATGAAAGTAATCAATCATAACTAACTTGATTTGTCATGCGGCAGCATACAGTCATCTTTTAGTATTAGGTCATTAGTTCCTGGTCCAAAACCATTCTAGACATTTTATACACTTTAGTGACAAAATTATACTCAGTTGTTAATGTGGATTGAAATTATTTATTTACATAAACTAATACAAGTGAACTCTGTTTATGCATGCATCATGATTTTGCCTTGTGTTTGGGTCAACTGATCCAAAAACGTGTCAGCTTAATTCATGAGGTCATAGCAGAGAAATCTGAGGTGTCAGTCCAAGAGGGAGTCAATGGTCACAGATCAATGTGGGAATTCCACCAGCCAACAGGGAAAAGATAAATACACACAGCAGCCAATCAAGACTTCAGAATCTCTCGGCAGTCCGGCTAGCAACCACCCTGATGTTACCGTAGACCTTTGAAGGTGGACTTCCTGCAGAGGCAGAAGGGGGTTTAAAGGTCACCTCTCAACCATACATGTGGATTCAAATAGTTCTGTTCCAAATATGACATCAACCATCTTGTTTCACTGTATTAATCAAATATAAAAACTCTCTTACCTAAGATTAAGTTGCATATTGCTGTACGGGCCATCTTGATATTCTGAAAAGACCCTAATATGTGAACTTTTCTGTTGAGAGAGATGAAGGAGTGTTAAATGGTTCAGTAGGAGGAAACCTAAATGAGACATTTGTCTTTGGTTTGTACACCGACCCTTGTGCACAGGTTGAAGAGAAAATTACAACATTTCTCTGAGGTAAGGATTCGAAATTGCCAGTTAATACTATATCCAGGGCCTAAAGTATTCTGGCACCTTGCGAGAGTGAACTGCGGTTTAAAATTTTCGAGTGAATTGATTTCACATACCAATCATATAAGAGGAACGCAGCTCTAACTAACACAGGGTTGTTTTCTGGCATATGAATATTTTAGAAAAATAAATAAATTAAAAAAAGTCCACATGGGATTTGTTTTTGATGCGCTGGGTTTAATCCATCATTGAACTTCCACCTACCAATGAAACGAGTTCTATCCAATCAGATGCATAGTAGGGCGGGCCTTGGCCGAAAAGCGAGAGTGCGGTGTGGTCTCCGTGGTAACGCGGCTAAAAAAATGGATGCAAAGTTTATCAAACTTTGGCATGTAGATACAGCTTTAGTTGAAAAAGGAGTTAAAATAAATGGCGCTGGTCATGAATAGAGGACAAGAGGAAAAGGGTGGAGACGGGAAGCTGTTTAGCACTTGGTGCCTCAAAGTGAGGGAGCCGGGTGCTTCTGCAGCGCATGTCCAAGGAAGACACTGGACGACAGCAGCGGTAAGACAGGGCTCGTTAGTCACAAGGCTTCGGTCCGTGCACTCTGTCATGAGTACGTTACCGGCAACGACCGCTACCGTTGCGACTGCGACTGTTCCTTCACTGACCGACCGTGATACAAACAATACGTGTGTGCACGTTCACTGTAGCTATCTGAAGCCCAAACTGCCTTGACAAAGCTGTCCGTTTGGAATCAGCAAGCAGAGTTTAGACGTCTAGCTATATGAAAAGATAAACAATGCAATGTTTTTAATAAATGTAAATAAAGCAGCTTATATCAACATGGAAAAAATCATGAATGTACTAATTTGCTTTTTTGATGAGGACCTGGCCAATGTAGTAAAGTTTAGTTTTCACAATGATTCATTTTAGGATTATGATATTATTGCAATATGTAAATCAACATTGACTCTTTAGATATGGGTGGAAGAAGTAAACATTGATCCAAAACTTTAGTTTTAAAAAATTATGTCTTTTATTATTGTGTAATGTCAGAAGGACTTTAACTGTTTTGCCAGTCAAATTAACTTTAATGAGTGCATATTGAAATATTACACTGTTTGTTGGAAAAGATGCATCTCAAAATGCATCAGATTGATGCTTTAAATTTTCTTCCAGGGTAGCATGCCACCGGACCCCCCTAGAGGGGTAATATCATTCTCACCTTTTTCAGTCCTGACCCATTTTCATGCCTTAGTTATTTAAACATAACGGCTTTGTCCAAGAGTTTATGAAAAGCTAAACAATGCAAAGTTGTGATTGTGATGTGTAATGTAAGGAATTTACCCCCGCTTTCAAAAAAGTTTCAGGCTCAGGATTTTTTTTCACTTTAAGCCCTGTATATCACAATAGTTTCTGCATTTTACAACAAAACACACAACAGAGTACAAAGGAAATTATGAATTAGTAGAGTTTTGGACCAGTATATTGGTCTGCTGTGTTGAAATGTGAAAACAGTGTCAGCTTATAAAAAGTAGATATTTTCATGACTTTATCATTTGGAGATAATTTATTTTTACAGTAGTAATCCACAAATAATTTTAGTTTCTGTGGAACATTTGTCTTTGTTAGGGAAAGCAAGAAAATTAATTTTCAAACTTCTTTTAGTTTACTGTAGTAGAACTGAAATCACAATTTGATAAACTGCCAAATAACTGCAATTAAAAGAGAGATTTAAAAAAAAAAATAGTGATTAATATTTACGGTAATAAAATAGTAACTGCAAAATGATAATTTTACAGTAATGATGGATGAAGAATACTCACGTCTCTGCAAGCACAATGCGAGTCTTTGTAACATTTTCAATGGTGAATTTAGTCTTTCCTCCCTTCCCTGCTATTCTTCCGATGGCTCTGGATAAGTGGTCTCCCTTCAGAGGTTTCACTGCCAGGACAGACAACATGAGATAACAATTAAATACACACCAAAGAGGACACAGGGTTCATGTTGCGCAAGAGAACGAAAAGTGTAAATAATAATAATAATAATAATAATAATAATATATATATAGAGTTTCAGAGCAGACATAAGTATTATGTCATCTTACCGTCTGTGACATCAAAGCTTTCTAGGAAAAGCTCATCTAATCTGATGAGAGCTAGGGCATCCTGGGAAGAGATAGTGCCAGAGTTACAACACAAACCAAACTCAAGGGACATTTACAAAACATAAATAATCAAAAATGTTAACAGCTATTATAAAGCTAAGTGTTTAGATTTAAGTTCCTGCCTATATAAAAGTAAAATATGGCCACTACAGTCTATGAAAATTGAAAAAATGTAAAGAATTAACTTGTACTTGTTTAAACAATGGGCCTTTAAATTAGGAATATCTGACAAAAATATTTGAACAATAAAATTCGCAGAGGTTTTCCTGTGGCTTCATCTAATTGGTTATAGACGATAATGACTTGTTGATTTCAACATCTGATGAAAGTTCAACGTCAGCAGCAGAGATCTAGTCCTAATCCTAAACTTCTATCACTGCCCCCTCGCTTTACGTTGGCTTGACAAATATATATATATTTTGTACAAAAACAGACAAAGAACCATACCTCAGCCATGAAATTAAACATACATAGCTCACCAAAACCTTCCATTAGAATACTTACTTCAACCTGGAATCCCAGAACAAACGCTTTAACAAAATCGGATGCTTTTGTGAGCGAGCCAATGTCCTGTGTTTCTTTGCATGTCTGAAAGAAGGAAGGCTTATTACACACACTGTGGACACAACCGTGGGTAGCAAGAAAAAAAAAATTGAAGATGGGCATTATTGTAAAAAAAAAAAAAAAAAGCTCAGTCAAGACAAAATTGCTTTAATGAAATGGGGAAACTTACTTTGATTTCAACATTCCTAGTTTTGAGATTGAATCTAACTTGAAGCTGTAGGTTCTCTACAATGGGGGTGAAAATCTTCAGCCAGTTTTCCTTCAGTGGGGTATATCTGTGAGCTGGGACGGCGATTTTGCGCATCTCATCTGGTCCCTGAAACACACACAAAGCAACTAACATCTCACTGTGTATCATTACCAAAATTGTGTTCTGTGGAACTAAATTGGGATTTATTTGAATACCATGGTAATCAAATAAAATCATTACTTGTTATTGACACTGATTGTCCTTTTCAGCATTTAATTAAAGATGCATTCATTTGCAATTGTAATTTTTAAGTTGTGGGTGTTCTTACTAATCCTTATGCTGCTGGGTAGGTATTAGCTAGTTATGAATATCTGATGAGCTCATCCAATGTTTTGCATTTAAAAACCCATAACGTTACACAATAGTTTTATATATTATTATTTTATTTATATATATTTATTTATTTATTTATTTATTAGCTTTTTGGGTTCGCAGTGGTGGAATGTTACTAAGCACATTTACTCAAGTACTCTACTTCATTTCAGAAACCAATATTGTACTTTTTATTATCTGACAGGCAGCTTTAGTTAACCTTACTTTACAGATTACAATTGTTTAAATACCCTTTCTGACCAGTGAAAACTATGTAAAATGTATTTCTATGCAGATAACACTATTGGTATTCGTATTGGATAACATTAAGACACTACACAGAGCACATATACAAGGATAGTAGTTACCCTTAATTTGTCGCTTGAAATTGGTGGAAACTGCGGCCGCTTGCTTGCCACGGGCCCCTCTGTGTCCATGTCCACTCCGTCTTGTTCACGTTTTCGTTTCTGAGTCTTTCTAGACTTTACTTTTGTGAAAGACTCCGTGTCATCTTTAGTCTCCATGGTAGCGCCAGCGTCTGGGGTTGTATTTTTATCAGTGTCCATGTCTGAAATTAGTTTTATATCAAATTTAACAGTCAAAAGTGAGGTAGACTGTGGTTACAGAGACATGTGGGTGTCCTCGTGCAACGAAAAGGGACCCAAACAGCATCGTCGACGCCTGTGGAAATAATAATAATACATATTCGTGTAGTTATTACAATATCAGTCTCATTTGTGTTGCAGGATTGAGGTTGAAATAATACAATATCCGAATAGATTTTCTGTGCATCTTAAATACGTAAATGTTTAGTTGAATTGTAAACATTTGCTCAGGCATCATTTTAGGCAGCCTCATGCTCAGCTAGTTTTACGTTAGGACAGTCAAGACGTCATTTGTTTTGGCAGCGAGCGCTCGAGCCCTAACCCTAACTTTAGAAGAAGAAGAAAAGGAGGAGAGAGGAGGAAGAAGAAGAAGCAACAGCCACATCCACATTCACATTGGACGGGTTTTCTTGATACTTTTACAAGAACAATTCAACCGTTTTACATATTATCTCCCAAACGTCAAATATGTCATCGCCGCTAGCAAAACCTCAGATTATTGCGCATGTTCAGAAGAGTTTGAATTACACTGTGTTTGACACTAAATGGATTCCCTGCAGCGCGAAGTTCGTCTGTATGGGCAACTTTCCTAGAGGAACCGGAGTAATGCAAATATATGAAGTGGAGCACGGAGATGCTCAGCTTATCAAGGAGGTAGATAACACGTAAACATTTTACTCGTGTTTGCTCTTGTCCCCTTTTTTTACTCAGAAATGCATCATGTAAACGGCCTGTTTGAGGGTTAGCTATCTTATCTAGCTAGCTAAGGTCTAGAAAAGTCTTGCTAGGTTGTCTCCATAGCAACGAGCAACAAGAAGACAGCGGATGACCTAGAACGCCTCTGCCAGTCAAAAACTTGACCCTGGAGTAGACCCTGGTCTGTACTAATCGTTCTTAGTTCTAAATTGTTGTTAGTTAGTGGGTCAGTGTTTGATTAGATCTGAGTAATTCCAACTAAATAAACTGTTACAAAACATTTCTCATTGCTGTCATACATGTCTAAACATATAGTTTTTCAATTTAGGATGTTCTCCATTAACATACGGCTCAAGATCGAACCCAAATAAGTATATGTTGTTCCTTCCTTACTGCTATTCCGCTGCTTGTTGCATTGTCTCATAGTTGGAGCTAAAGAAAATCTTGCATCTCGTGTGTTTCAGGTAGAGAAACCCAAACCCATAAAGTGTGGAACATTTGGGGCCACCTCTCTTCAACAAAGACACATAGCAACTGGGGATTTTGAAGGAAATCTCAATATATGGTATTTTATCCATATCCACTAAGTATCTTCATCTTTGTATTGTCAGCAAAATGGTGAAAGAAAGCTTTTAATTCAAAATGTAATCACAAACCACTTCATATGTGCTAACTGTAGAGCCTACATCTAAAGCTGTTTTATTTTCAAAGGCTCAATTGGACAACTATAATTAAAATATTATAAAGATGAATTGCTGTCTGACTTAATGGAAAGTGAGGTCACACTGACACTGTTTTTAAGTCTACTGGTTTCTTCAGTGCAGATGCTTCTGTTGTCCACAGGAATCTGGAGATGCCTGAAGTGCCAGTGTATACTGTTAAGGCCCACAAAGAGATAGTGAATAGTATTGATGCTGTTGGTGGCCTGGGGATTGGTGATGGTGCACCTGAGATAGTCACTGGAAGCAGAGACGGTAAGAGCATTAAAAAACATTTAGGCATATGCAGTTTGCAAGTAAAAGCTTTTTAAAGCAATGACACAAAGAAAACAAAGTGAGCTAAAATGTCAAATGATCTTGGGTGTTACAGGGACAGTCAAGGTGTGGGATCCCAGACAGAAGGATTCACCTGTAGCCAACATGGAGCCCATAGAAGGAGAAACCAAGAGGGACTGCTGGACTGTTGCATTTGGTGTGTGAAATATAAGTGTTCAGCTTATGGAAGTACCTACATCCACAACTTTCAGATAACGATGGCTGTTTTAGAAATGCGAATACACACGGATAAATGTTCCTTTACCATTATCATTGAAAACACTGCTCGTTTTCTTGACAGGTCATGCCTTCAACGATCAGGACCGCTGTGTGTGTGCTGGCTACGACAACGGGGACATCAAACTCTTTGACCTGCGGAATATGTCTCTACGGTGGGAAACCAACATTAAAAACGGGGTGAGGTGAACATGTGTTGAAATGTTAAAAAATAAAAAAACAAAACATCTGCTAATAAGTGGTGTGGGACAGGCCATGTGATTTTTGTAAGGTTGAGGTTTAACACTTCCCGGGAAGATTTTCCTTTTGATTTCTTCAGTCGTGTAGAAAGTGAAAAATGACAAGAAAATGACAACCCTTTCTGAAGAAAATGAAAACAAACTGAGCGATTCGGTCAGCTCTGTGCTGAAACACGAAGAGTAGTCCTCCTAATTAGAACTGATGTTTTTATTAGGATATTCTTTCCAAACATATTATTTCTTTTGCACTCCAACCTGCACTTGAATGAGAATGTAGACACAAACAGGATCAGATGTGGAGACAGAGCTGAAAATGACTTCCCAGCTAGACTGTACATGAAACCACAAGGGGAAGTCTGCATGTTCCCTTTACACGTCGTATACAAAGCCCTGCACTGATTTTATTACCCAGTCTCTCTTATTCATCACCTCCTGAATGTAGGTGAACCCCCAGGGGTCATTATGTCCATTTCAACACATTCTGTTGTACAGTATGGAGAATAGTTTGTGGTGGACCCATGCCATGTGATAAACGTCCCGGGAGTGACCGTTATTATTTCTGACATCATGACCAGGTATGCTGTGTAGAGTTTGACAGGAAAGACATCAGCATGAACAAGCTGGTGGCCACCTCACTGGAAGGAAAGTTCCACGTCTTTGACATGAGGACCCAGCACCCTACCAAGGGCTTCGCCTCTGTTTCCGAAAAGGTAATTGACCTGTGTGGAGAGAGCCAGATGGATGTTTGGCTCCCTCGTATGGGAAAAATGTCAAAAGGTTATTATCATTATTATTATTTTTTACATTTGTACGCTACAGAGGAAAATGGGGGCACACGTGGGTTTGACCGTTTTCACAGCTGGAAGTGTTTGGAGTTGTGTTTGTCTAATCCTCTCAGTGGCTTTGAGACATTGGCCAAAAATGACACTGGGGCGGGGGCGAAGAGAGAAGTGTGGCTTTTTGTGGGAAAATGCTAGAAAAACGCACTTAAACCGTCGTTAGTGCACAGCACGATGCACCAAGTGTTTTGCTAGGTCACTTTTCTAAATATTTGTCCAGTTCTTCTGAGTGATCAACCGTTGGCACATCCGTGTCTCACACCATGAATCATAAGGTTCCACCAGATATTTTCTTTTTAAATAGGATATCAGTGTGGCTCTACAAAGTCTTAACATCTTTGGATTGTATATACAGTGGCACTCATAAGTTTATGAACCCATGCTAAAGTTGACTAAAAAGAGGAATAAAAGAAATCATCTTTTGGAAATTGATCTTAATGCCTTAATTAAAAAAATGAGGAAAAATCCAACCTTTAAGGACACCAATTTTCTTTGTGAATGAATTATGTATCGTAAATAAATAAATGTTCTTCCTTAAAATGCAGGGGGCATAAGTAAGTACACCCCTATGTTAAATTCCCATAGAGGCAGGCAGATGTTTATTTTTAAAGGCCAGTTATTTCATTGATCCAGGATACTATGCATCCTGATAAAGTTCCCTTGGCCTTTGGAATTAAAATAGCCCCCCCATCATCACATACCCTTCACCATACCTAGAGATTGGCATGGGGTACTTTCATAAAATCATCTCTCTATCTATCTATCATCTCTTTATCAGGATGCATAGTATCCAGTAACCATACCTAGAGATCGGCATTTTATTTCAGTTAGTCTAATAGCTGGTTTGATTTGCATTGAGAGATGATCTTATGGAAAGTACCCCATGCCAATCTCTATTTTATCTATTTTACAGTGTTTTGAAAGGTGCTAGGAATGTAATGTCAGTGTACTAAATCTAATCTGTATTAAATTGTTTTGGGAGGTAAATGATCCCTCTTTTTTTTTTTTAGGCTAATAAGTCAACCATCTGGCAGGTGAGACATTTGCCTCAAAACAGAGACATCTTTATGACTGCGGGGGGTGCAGGCAACTTACATCTATGGAAATAGTAAGTCATCCATCTTAAACTACAACGTTTTGTTCCATTTCAAAATACACAAGTGCTCATCATGATGGGCACTTGTGTGAATCAAATTTCCTGCTTTACTAGAACCTAATCTCTAAAATATTTTTGATGTCATTTCCAGTGAGTATCCTGCTCAGAGAAGCAAGAAAGGCTCAGATGACATGGATGTGGGCGTAGCTGGCTCCGTCAACCTCTTACAGAACGCCACTCTGTCCACCCAGCCGATCGCCAGCCTGGACTGGAGCCCCGACAAGCAGGGCCTGTGTGTGTGTTCGGGCTTTGACCAGTCTGTCCGCGTGCTCATTGTCACCAAACTCAACGTGGTTTGATAAAGTAGACCACGACAAAGACTGATGGTCAAGATCTGTGCAGCTTAAAAAGAAATCAGACCCAACTATAGAGACAACTATATATAGATTGTGAGGCTGATTTGTCTTTTATAGGATAACTATTTCCTACTGTGGGTCTTGGCGGCTGTCTGTCTAGATTTTCTACAATTGATACTTCTCTTTAGACTCCTCTTGCCAGAAAACCATTTAACTCAAATGAACTTGGAAATCCTTGGTTGGAGTTATGCCGTTTTGTCTCTGTTAAATGCTGTCCTTGAAAAATGTGTAGTTCTTGGCTGAGCCCAGCAGGCAATGTAAAAAAAAATATATACCTGTAGTGCAGATAAATACAATACCTTTCCTGTATTATCAAAAAGCCTCTATTGGGATGAAGAAATTATTCATATAGCCTCTGGTTTGAAATGACACTTTGATGATCAATATTTAATTTAACTTTATCTATTTCCATTTCTGTCGGATGCTCACTGAAACACCTGTCTTTTGTTGCACTACAGGTGAATGTTGATGTACTCCAGTTTTGATAAGTCATTTTTATTGATAACTCAGTGTTTTCAAATTAAATGTGCCTTTGGAGAAAAAGATGACCATTTTCTCAGTGTCCTCTTGTCTAAAATAAATGGCTTATTTATAACATCAGGTGTAAGGTGTAGAGGATTACTATATGTATGCACAAAGAAAGTGTCTTTAGAGCAACACCAGTCTATTCGGTAAACAGTAAGCAAACTGTGAGTCACTCAAGGATTCAAAAAGATAATAAATACAGGTATTTGTTAGAGAATTACATGCATTATTATGTCCAGCATTTGAACTTGAAGAAATCTTGTAGTTCCTGATCGTCCTCCTGTCTGTCATGGATCTGTGCGTAGACACTCTTCAGCAGCTTGGTCATACACTTCCCATCCAAGATGTCGATGTATTTGTCTATGCAACCTACGGACGCAACCACAGATTACTACATCGACATTACTGCAGTCACCATGACACAAATACTTTTAACACATGAAGTTTAATTTTAAAATGTGTCTCGTTGTTTGAAGTAAGTTCTAATTTTGTGCTTTATTTTATTTATAAATCAAACACCATGTGATACTTCATGTTATTATTGTATTGAACATAATTACACAATATTAACCAGATTTTTTCCTGTCCCATCTTATGTTGTGTATTTATAGTTATGTGTATTGATGTGCTGTGTATATTTATGTTTATGCTTTTTTTCCCTTCTGTTAAAGGTGCTATACAAATAAAGTTATTATTACTCTAGCTGGCCATTACAAAGTCAAATGTGATACAAATCTATAAATAGCACATCATGGCATGTCACATCGGCCTGGCTGCATGATTTCAATACCCAATTTAAACAACACGTTTGTTAAATATAGTCAAGGTAACTACTCTTTAAATCATGGTTCACAAAAGAATATTAAGTGCAGTGTTTGTTTAAATGTGCCTGGCATTCAAGACGGGTGGAGTTTGTCGCATAGCATAAAGAATGCCACCGTTTTATTTTTTACTAAAGAATTTAAAAGTATTTTTTGTGGCAGGCAATCAATGTGCAATCTGCAAATACTGCAGTATATTATATATATATATATTATTTTACCAGATTCTATTCATCCTTGTCATAAATGGTTAATTACTAACTAACTATTCTGCACGTAAGTACCCATTTTCTTAAACTTTAAAGGTGCAGTAGGTAAGCCTTTTAAAACTAACTTTCATAGTCATATTTGCTGAAAGTGACCCTATGTTCCAGTAGAACTACACGAAGCAGGTCATTTAAAAAAAAATCCGGCTCCTCTGGCACCACCTACAGCCTGGAGTGCAATTTGCAAAAATTCACCACTCCCTATTCAGATGCACCAATCAGGGCCAGAGGGGGTGTCTAACTGTGTGTCAATCACTGCTCATGCACATGCATTCATTCTCCCTTGTGGGGGGAGGGGCTTAGGAGACCATTTTGGGCTTAGGCAGAAAGGGGGGAGGGACTGAGAAGTTGTCTATTGTCTATTTTTTGGCTAAGTCCTGGATCTTAACAATCCTACCTACGGCACATTTAAAACCTGTTTTCCTGCAACAAAAAAAAGTTTAATAACAAGTTTAATAACACTTCTACTGCTGAGTTTTGACATATTCCAAGACTAATATTACTATGTCTACAGCATGTATAACAATAGCAAAAGCAATCACTTAGGCCCATGACTTTGCCGTATGCTACGAGGCTGGGGCCCAGCTGGGGGTGGTCGTACAGCTCCAGCGTCATCAGCATGCGGACGATCTCTCCTGTGATGAAGGCATCATCGAAGCTTTGCTGGGCCACAGTCTTCAGAGGGAATCTGCAGTACACCTCCACTGCAGCCTGAGGGTCTGATGGCTCCAGCAGCTGCACGAGCTCAATGTAGGCATCGTGGACCTAGACAGTCAGGAAATGAATCAACCACGTCGTATCTGGATTACATCAATTGACGGAAATCAACACCAGACATCTGCCAACTGCTTGTAAATCTCTACAAATAACTGCTTTACTAAGACATAAAGACATCCCCATTGAAATATAATTTCTTCTCTTTGTTATGACTGAACTGTTTGTTTTAGAGTAAAACTGCACTAGCCTCTCTGTGGTACAATCATAGACCTACCGCTCCACTGGACTTATACACCAAGACTGGAGTCACACAGTTGGGTGGGTGTGTGAAACTGGTGACGTTATTTTATTTTATAACATAATCATTGTAAGCTGCATTGTAAAAGCATTGGGCGAATGCCTGAAATCTCAATGTAGCAGATAACAACTGACCCCTGGTGCCATGGAGATGACCTCTTGGTAGAGCTGCTTTGCCTGGTCCTGGGTGTCTGCAGAGCGGGAGAGGGCACGGGCCAGACCCAGCCGTGAGTTATGAGACCTGCGGTTCACCGGACCGGACCCGCTCACTTTGTCTGCCACAGCGGGCTCTGAATACACACAGAAAGTACAGTATAATTGACTCCTTTGAGAAACCCGGGAAGAAAAAGAGGCTAAAAGTGACTGCTGTCGGTCACATTTGAGGTTTTACAATGACACAATTGTTGTTCAAAGTGAAACTGAAATATTTTGTACTTTATACTGGACGTGTTTAATGTTTGCATGTTCTTGCCAAAAAAAGGTGTAAAGAAAAGTTACTGCACCTGAAAAAAGTGTTGGGTGTGATGATGTAATGTGACACATCATCTACATTTGAACAGTTACCATTTAGATTGGGTATTAAATACATGGTGATATATAGTAAATCACCATATATGACATTTTTTTCCCCCAAATCATGAAAAACTAAGACCTTGGGGAAGTAAGGTTTATGTATGTCACTGTCAATGCTTTTGTCATGCCTTACCCTCCGCTGTCTCAGCAGACTTGTTGGCAGGGAGCTGGCCTTGTGTACCATTGTTGAAAGGTTTAGCCGATCTATCTGGCTTTGCTGCTGCTCCAGCTCTTCCCCTATAAAAGAGAACATTACGGATAATGGATTACAAAATCAGAGAGATACAAATCTAAGTTTTGATAAAGCGTACACATACACAATAGAACTACTAGATTTTTTTTACATATTTGAGTGTGGTACTCAAACTTTTCAAGACCTGTTAATGCTTCCTTAATTCACATAATTCACTCTTCATAGAGCATCTACAAGGATTAAAACTGAAAACATGTGCCAGTGAAACAGTAAAAATTAAAATTGTACTTGACATGAATATCAAGCAGGATAGAACAGAGAAAAGTAAGCATCCACAGGAAATCATCCATGAATAAATAAACAACCAAACATTCCACAGACCACATAACAGGTCGGCCAAACGCTTGACTCCGTCTGCCAGCGTGACTCACCTGGCTGCATGGATTTTGGCTGGAGGCTGGGCAGCTTTCCCTCCCCTGATGGGGTCTGGGGGGGTAGGAGCAGGAGCTTTGGTTACAGCTGCTGCCACCCGTCCTTGACCAGGTCGTCCCCTGCCCCGCAGAGCTCCTCTCTTTGCCACACCGGTCACTCCCGCAGCTTTCTTGTTTTCAGCCTCCTGCCGGTCCTGCCACCACTTTTGTTCTGAGCAAACAGGGGGTGGTTAATGTGGCTGTGGAGTTCATCTCTACCATAACTGTTGTTGTAAATGTAATACATGTATCAATTGGAAGTATCTCAGGTAGCCATATTATATATAGCCAGATTTGCCATGAGGGCCCTGCATTACATTTTTACATAAATGTAAGAAAAGGCCCATTTCTATGTAATTCTCTGCTAGCCAGCTGTGATTCTGAGTGAAAATCACAAACAGTAAGTCCACTGTGCAGACTCACTGCTCAGCTGTTTAAGTGGCTCTCCGCTCTGAGTCTTGTGCTCCAGCTCAATGCTGGCCTGGAAGCTAAGGAAGGCATCTGTTATGGCTTCCTTTGATCTGTCGGAATTTGGGTTGTTGTCATATTGAGCCAGCTGTGCCAGACCCAAGAGACACAGGGCGTGGCTGTCCCGCGGTGTGGTCACCACTGCCAGCTGGCATGCCTGTACACAGTGCAGGGGAGGTAGGCAGAAGGTACAAGTGAGATTTCTCTGTTACACCAGGACATAACAGTCAGTATATGGACTAGCTACCAAACCAGTAAACCAAAACAATGTAAAATACAAATAAAATATGCATTCTGTATGTTTCCTTGCCCAACTGAACACTCTTACCCTCTCCTGCATGTCCAGCAGCTCCTGACAGGGGGCGATAGAGGTTAGGCGTATGAGAGCTGTGAGGGACTGGCATCTCTTGGCCACCAGGGACTGCCTCTCGATGCCCGCCTTGGCCTGGCGCTCACCCTGCTCGATCAGCCTCTGCAGCAGGGCAAATTGAGCATCCAGGAGCACCCACTCCAGTTGCCCCATTATCTCGCCACGACACACACACTGACTCACACTCTGGGCAGTCAGCACTGCTACACTGAAGCATTACAGCACAGAGACAAGCAGACACAGGGTTTTCATGCACTTATTAAACTGGCTCAAACACTGGGTAAAAAGGTAGTATCTGTCAATTTCTGACTTAAACAAAACTACTGGTTTGTAACATACATGTGATAGACCTGCTCTGCACTCAAGGCCTTCTCAGACAGTGTGTTTCTCTGTTGCAGCTGGCCCAGAGTGAGAAGGCCTCGCAGGAACTGTGTGCTAATGCTGGACAGAGGGGCTGATGGATCCTGGTCCATCCAGCTGTAGACAAAATCATGAAAAAAAGAGTAACAGCACAGAAAAAGCAGCCGTGATGACCATGATTAACTTACAGTTACATACAAGCAAAAATCCAAGGCAACGGCAGGAGCTCCTTGATTGTAAATCCCAAAATGTAAACAGCAAATTTCTCCACTAGTAAGGAATCAGATCTCTGAATCTTTCAAAAACTTTCTCCAGTAACTGACAAAGAAGGTGTTTAGTGGAAAACCCAACTCGATACTATCTTTGACGGGTTTTTTCGCTATCCTATTCTCCCTCCTGCAGGCTTAAACAGAACATCCTGGTACATTACTGATACACTCTCTCCCTCTCTCACTGAATACATCCACCTCCACCATGCATGCACGCACCGCACACACACACGCACACACACACACAAATGTAAACCTCTTGCTGCAGCGCTGGCTGACAAAGTGCTCCAGTCCCTGTTGTAAGAACAGAGCAGCCTCCTTCTCTGTGTCTTCAGAGGCTTTCTGCTCCTGCTGCAACAGAGCAAGCCCTGTGAAGAATCTGAGAAAATGAACGCAACACAGGAAAGATGTTGAAGACAAAACTAGCTCTGCCGGGCCTTGTGTGAATACACAATTTCCCTACATGATCATTTGTCATGTAGGAGTTGATGACTTAATGATGGCCATTATTTTTTACTATTACAGCCACTGACACAATAAAAGTTCTGCTTCTACTACCAACAAATGACCTGACCTGAGAGCAGGGTGTAGTGGGCGCAGTGCCAGGCCGCTCTGGAGGTGCTGCAGGGCTTCCCTGCTCCTCCCCTGCAGCAGCAGAAGCCTTCCTATGTGGAGGCTGTACTCCCAGTTGTCAGGACTCAGAGACCAGGCATCCAGGTACTTCATCAGGGCCCGGTGGACACAGCTCTCTTCATCCCGCACGGCTGCACTGCTATTCTGCAACAACAGGGGAGGGAGTTCAATTTCATCTGCCATATATTGATGAGTAACTATTTAGTGGGTGCTATTAAGTATGTGTCATGGCAGTCTCTTACATTGCACAACAAGCAACATAAAAATCCATAACTTAAGTATCCATAACCTATGACACTTTCTAGTGTTTCATTTGCTACATCTAGCAATGGAAAATAAATGCTATATCTATCTATCTATCTATCTATCTATCTATCTATCTATCTATCTATCTATCTATCTATCTATCTATCTATCTATCTATCTATCTATCTATCTATCTATCTATCTATCTATCTATCTATCTATCTATCTATCTATCTATCCATCCATCCATCCATCCATCCATCCATCCATCCATCCATCCATCCATCCATCCATCCATCCATCCATCCATCCATCCATCCATCCATCCATCCATCCATCCATCCATCCATCCATCCATCCATCCATCCATCCATCCATCCATCCATCCATCCATCCATCCATCCATCCATCAAAGTCCCTCTTTGACATTTACTTTTTAGGTATGTCAATGGTGCTCCTAATTAGAGCAAGTGAAGTAAACTTAGAAGCAACTTTATGGCACAGTTACCTTGCCAGATTTCTTGAAGAGCCAGATGTAGAGTGTCTGAACATAGTCTCCTCTGCTGGACTGTCCCTGCTCTTTGAGCTGCTGATACTCTTTATCCAAGGCCTGCAGCTGGTTCTCCACCGTGGGCGTGCCGAGGAAACCATGGAGCTTGCACACAGCCAGGATGTCATCCTGATACGCTGTTGCTTTGGCGTCGCTTAATTCATCTCTGTCTCTGTCAACCTGGAGAAGAAACAAATGAAAAGGTTTCGAGAGGTCGGGTTGCTTTCAGCTGCACAATTCACTCTTCTCAAATGTAAGAACCATTTTCACCAACAATATGATTCATCAAGTGTTGAGCTGTTAAGACAAAAGAGCCCATGCACACTGTATTTGCAAAGTAATGCAATTCTATATTTCCTTTAAGCTTTGTCAGATGTATAAATCCCTGGACCTCAATGTTATATGAATGGATTTTTGTCAGGGCATTTCAGGTGTGTTTGCGTGGGTAGGTCATGGAAAAGAGTAGCTGGCCAAATGTGGGTGGGAAAGCCCTTGAGCTTGGTGCATTACCACCATTTCAGTCAGGTTAGGGGATATATTGTACAGGTATAAATGTGTATAATAGTGTCAGTGCTTAAAAGAATTTTAATAAACAAAATGTCCTTTAATAAACAGATTTAAAGAAGCTATTTAGTTATGCATGTTTTGCTACAGCTAGTCATCTGAGCAAAACCTCACAATTCGTCACTGAAGGAGCTGGCTTTTCCCCAGGACATGTCGTGACACTACCTTCCTCTGGAGGCCGTACATCTCTGTAGCGTAGTGCTGCTCCTCCAGAACGAGACCCAGCAGGAAGTGGAGTCTGGCTTCTCTGGAGCTGAGTCTGATTGCTGATGCATAGTGGACAGCAGCCTGCTCCAGGCTATGCAGAGGAGACTGGCCATCCTCATACTGCAACACATCCCCTGTGGAAATGTGAGAAACACACACATATGGTGTGCACACAGCAGACAACAATACCAGAGAGTATTTGCATATATTTGTGAGATAATTTGCATTAATATAGAGCTGAAAACTAACATTTCATAGTGACCTTAGTACCTGCATTGTACTACAGGTAAAACCAAGTTTAGGTTTAGATTGACTTTAAAGGAACACGCCGACTTATTGGGAATTTAGCTTATTCACCATAACCCCCAGAGTTAGACAAGTCGATACACACCCTTCTCATCTCCGTGCGTGCTGTAACGCTGTCTGACGGCCGGAGCGGCAGCAGGCCAGCACATAACACGCAAGTGACTGGTTCCAGTAATCCTACTGTACGCGACAGTCAAATAACGTACGCGTGTTCCTATTTACATGTTGTGATTTGTATAGTCACGGGGGTAGCAAAAACAACATAACATTAGATACCGCCGCCTTCTAACCGTAATGCGGAACTATATTCATTCTGCTACTTGGGCGGAGTGAGACAGGCTTGCTGCAAAGCAAATCACTCCGCCCAAGTAGCAGAATGAATATAGTTCCCGGTTTGTTTACGGTTAGAAGATGGCTGTGTCTCATGTTACGTTGTTTTTTGTACACGCTGTCACTCTACAAATCACAACATGTAAATAGGAACATGTTGGCGTTATTTTGTCACTTTTGTCACAATTCGGAGCAGTAGGATTACTGGAACCATTCACCTGCATGTTATGTGCTGGCCTGCTGCTGCTCCGGCCGTCAGACAGCGTTACAGCACGCACGGAGATGAGAAGGGTGTGTATCGACTTGTCTAACTCTGGGGGTTACGGTGAATAAGCTGAATTCCCAATAAGTTGGCGTGTTCCTTTAAATAATAAAAACCCACAGGGTTTTTGCCTGCATAGAGAAAGTTTTGGCGCACCCCAAAGAGGTTTTAGCCAGAACACAAGGAAAATCACAAGCGCAAAAGGGTCTGATTTTCAGCAGCCAGCCTCCTGTTCATCCACAGCCACTTTATTTTACGCACGCGCGTGGCGCTGATTTGGCTGGTTCTGAACCAGTTAAATGGTGCCTAAAAATTTATCAGATTGCAGGATATTAAGTCTTTGATACTCACAATTTCCTGGGGGAGGACCACCAGACCCACGCTTAATATGTGTTACCACAAAGGCCCATTCTGAGCCAGGAAAAACCCTGTTCTATCATGCCTGTCATGGGTTATAGGATAAATGTTACTGAAAAATAGGAACCCGTTGTGACTTTAGAGATGAGTTAGCTAACTAGAGCAGGAACAGCCAGTGAAAATGTTGTGTTACAGTTACACACTTTGCTTTTATTGGTTTGAGATTGAGGCTTATTACAGCTTTTTCCGATTGCTAAACGACAGTGGGCACAACTGGAGTCACATGTGCAAAACTCAAACTACAGTCTGCACTACCAACAGTCACCTGAGCTAAACAGTTCACATCACCTGCAAAACAGGCTCAGTGCAGCCAAACACTATGCACAAGCCTCACTGAGATAACTATCACTCAGAACACACTGAGAGTAAAAACACTAGCGTCAAACACCAATACAGAAATTACAAACTTTTTCATCTTTACAGTTTGAACAATTTGAGTGACTTGACACTACTCAATAGTTTATTTAAGGAAAAAATATAGATTGTATAGCATACCAATTTTTACATAAGGTAAAAAAGAAGGAATGAAAATCAGCAATTTTCTTCAATATAGTATTTTGTCTCTAGTAATTTATGGAATTACTGGGAATAAAACTAAAGGTACATACGTAACAGTACCAAAGAATAGTGTGACTAATCCTGCCTCTCTCCAGCATCATGTGGCAAGTTTTCTTCATCACACTGGATGTCTGCATCATCTCTAAATAAAAATGAATGTGGTGTTTCTATTGCTTTCACCTCCATTACTTTCTGAAAAACAGTAAGAACGCAGTTTTACTATAGTAAAGATATAGTGTTTTTCACTTTTTTTTTTTTATAGCTGTATATATAACCTCAGACATCTTACCTGGACATATTGGTATCTTTGCTCTTTTACCTGTTTCTCTCAAACGGTACAGTGTATCATTGTTTTATTCTTATTTGGTGTTTGTATACAAAAAAAGGCTTTCTGAGCTTTCTCTGTATAAATACCATATATGTTCACTAACTAGTCTAAAATAAGACACCTACTTAGGCTTTCAGCTAAAATTGCAATCAGCAGTGTTTGATAGGCACCAGACTGAAATATATTCTGATTTGAATGTGTGGTTAACAGTTTTGACAGCAGTGTGTTAGCATTTGAACAAAGTGCTGTAAATCTACAGTGTTGTGCACGTTGTGGTTAAAGGCATGGGATAAGTGTGTAGAGTTTTGAAAACTGTGTTCAAGCAATGAAAAATGAACTAGAGTTTGGTCCACATGAACTGCTGATGTGCAGACTGTAGTTAGAGTTTTGCACATGTGACTCCAGTTGTGCCCACTGTCGTTTAGCAATCGAAAAAAACGGTAAACCTTGTGGATTCAACTTGTAGATTCAAATCTAATTCTGTGGAATGTTGTTTGCTCACAGAACTGACATCAATCAATAAACAGCTGCAATACAAGCCGGACGTGGAGGTTTTGCTCCAAAAACTACAGGCTGGGAAGCTGGCAACAAACTAGTTATTCAGTGTTATACTCTGTTATAGTCATTTAAGATACAAATATTTCATTTCAAAAGAACAAAAGTTAAATGACAAACTAAATCAGGCTACAGACACCAAATGACAACTGAAAAAGGTTTTACTTTCATTTCAGACTGTAATGACCGTCAGAACGAACAGAAAAACAGCCACTTCAACAATCTGTTGACAGCTTTCATCCCTGAGTTACGCTCTCATGAAAAAGGTTTCAACTTTGTTAAGGTCTCACACTGAAATTAAACTCTTCCCCTAGTGTGTATTTTAAAATTGTGTTTCTGTTTCATTCAAGCACAAACACTTCACAGTACACTGCATAATGAGGAATTAAAGGATCTCCCATTTAGCCACCTCTTCTCATTTCGCTTACGAATGTTTGCATGCGTCCTTTGCATGAAATGCAGCTTCCCTTGGCAAGAGTGCCCTTTATCTGTCAGACTGACCTGCACCTCTGGCAGACGATACAGAGTCCCTGGCTGTAAACTTAACTGCTTTAAAAACTCATTTGTTCCTACCTCTGTCAAACTTTTAAACAATGCTACTTGAGGCTGTAGAGATGATGTTTTACTGTGGGGTGAGGGAAATATGTGTTACGTGCAATTATGTGCAATCTATTGTTGTGACTGCTTCAATTAGTGCTGTAGTGTTTTGTTTCTAACTGTCAAGGCATTATTTATGTGTGCAGCACATGTGTGCAGCTTGGAGTCCAAAACAAATGTACCTAAAGGGACAATAAAGTATATTGGATCATATTGGATCGTATGCCACAGCTTTTAAATTCTGGAGAATATTGCAAAAACATATCCAACAAACCCATTCTGCAGCTGCTGCCTGCTGCTAAAATTCACTTTTGCCAATCATTTAAAAGGTTTTTTTTAACTAATATACTAGATTAGTTAAAGAATTGGATTTTTTTAAAGTCCACTCATCTAATTAAACTGTTCTGTGGGCCTATGAACATAGAGCACAGCATGCACCTAGTGTTACTGTAATAGATGTATTATATGCAGTATATCTCTTAATATTACAAATTAAAAAGTTTTAAAATTCCCAGCCTTGATGATATCTACACATGTAACAACGTGATCGTTGTGTTTTTCACAACACAAGAAGTCAGACTGAATAACACTTCATCATCCTTCATGCGGCTTGATCGTGCACAACAGAAAAATAACTTGTTTATATTTTAAGAAGTAAAGATTAGCTGTCCCTATTGCTCCCTATCTCATACCATTTTTTTTTTTTTTTTTTTTTTTTTTTTTTTTTTTTTTTTTTTTTTTCTCTCTCTCTCTCTCTCTCTCTCTCTCTCTCTCTCTCTCTCTCTCTCTCTTGTTCCAATGACTTTCATTGAGTCCCCCATGGATCAGTCTCGAATGTCACTTCTCAGGGTCATCAAACAATTAGCAAGGCACAATTAACTGTGAAACAATGAGCAAGTAACTTGATGCTCGCCAGTGTTCCTGGCACATCAGATAGAGGAGGAAGCTTCAGATGCAACCGCTAGCTAGCCCATTTTCATGTAGTCTTTTAATGGCTGAAGCTGAGCTGCTTCATTTTCCTTTCTTGGGAAAGAAAGGAAAATGACTCTTCTGTCCACTGGCCGGGGATGCAAAAAATCAACAGCCTGTGTTGTTATTTAACTACAATACAAAAGAAACTCTCTGTTAAAGTGTGTGGTCATGTAGACAGTTTAACCTGCATGTTATAAGTAAAAAGAACAATAAGGGAGGGTTTTAGTGCAAATATGGTAATACAGAGTATAATATATACAGAGAATTTTTATATACATATATTGCTCTTTATTATTTATTACACCCCCTGAAAATTCAAAGTCAAAAAATATTTGTTATTTCAGTCACCTTGCATGGTGATTTATTTAAAGTATAAATTATTGGAGTCAGGGGGGTATGTCTGACAGTTTAGTGGGAGGAAATAAGGTCTGTCACTGCTGCAATTGATAATAGTTGCCAATATACTTTGATAGATTACTTGACTTCCCTTTCATTTCTGATCCTTCACTCTTGGTTTGAAAAGTGCTACTTACCTGGCTTTGGCAGGCGTTGCCAGTAGAGCTTTGTGTTATCCTGGGCCAAGGCACACAGTTTATCCACACTGTCTTCTCCCACTGTCATTTGTAGTCTTTTCTCCCAGTTACGCACCTGCATCAGACAGAGATAACAATCATCAACCCATGAAGTGCAGCAGGCCAAGCAGCAAAGCAAAATATTACCTCATATTGCTAAGTGGTATTACATAAGTTATATAAGGATGGGAATTTGTAAGGGGAGAAATGTTGTTGATTTCAATATGATCAGTAAAAGTCAAAGTTCACCCACCTTTATTTACCACAAGATGGTTTTCTGTACTATGTGTCAATATGGAACACAATGACATATGCGAGTATAAAACAGAATCAGAATGACTAAGGCAAAAAAAACAAAAAAAAACGTGACAAACGATTACAGTTATTTTGACTCTGCATACAACCCTGAATTTAATCTATACTGTGCAAGATGAGAATAAGTTATATGTAGGAGAAAATAAAACTGAATAACCCTTAAAAAAAATCATCTTCATGTTAAATGTATGGTGAGCCTACCTATGGGGGTCTTCAGACTTGTATACTGATAATGCAAAGTAAAATACATGTATTACCTCCAAACTGTGTTTAGTCTCTATCTCCAAACAACTGGATGATGCAAAGTGCTGCTTATACCAATCAGTCTCTGTCACATCCTGAAAATGAACATGAGCACAAGTGAGATGGGTT
Source organism: Perca fluviatilis (assembly GCF_010015445.1). NCBI lineage: Eukaryota > Metazoa > Chordata > Actinopteri > Perciformes > Percidae > Perca > Perca fluviatilis. The sequence continues at coordinate 9,425,276 of NC_053130.1, read as the reverse complement.
GATCAGATGCAATCAATAAAAGATCAAAGCTTTCAAATGGATTGACCTGGTGAATCTATTTACTATAATGAACATGGGTTCTTTATTGTTAGTCGAGGTATAATAACATGACACGCCTCCCATCCCATCCTCAAAGAATCATTATACACTCACTAACTGTGTCAACCCCACACACACAAACACAAGATCCTTTTACTGTTGAAGTTAAACCAGCACTTAGTCACTGTCAAGGCTGACTTGTAAATAAAGTATGAGCAGAGTCAAGGTCCATAGCAGTTATTATGGCAATGCAGAACTCTGTTTAATCTTTCATTCTGACCTTTGCATCCAGGTCCCCTGTGGGTTTGTGTGGACAGTCCAGAGAGTGTGACCCCAGCTCAGACAGTTCCATCACACTGTCACATCCTGTGTTAAAAAAAAACACACATCAAAGACACAATATATCACACACTAGGAGTGGATAGTAGCATTGTCCTCCACTACTGAAACCTAAAAGACAACTTAAATGACACATTTGTGACCAGTGATTGTCTTTTTTTTCTACAAAATGAGTCCAGTTTAATTAATAACTCTGCAGAACTGCTTTTCAATTCTTTAAAATTTATTTTTTAACAAAAGTATTTAACTACTGTTGTAAACATGTCTATTACATGTTGTTCGGGTGTGCACCTTTTTGTAATTCCCCAGAACTAACCTCTGCAAGTAAAAGAAAATCAATTAGAAAGAGATCTTTGTTGTCCAGAAATACTTCTCTGACTAAGCAGGGCTCAAAGGATGCAGCCTACATCTAGAAAGACAAGGTCTTAATTAAGTAATAATATCCCCCTCATTACAGTAACATAATAGTTGTCTACAGTGACATCATGTTACATGATAGTACAACAGTGACATCATGTTACATGATAGTACAGGGAGTATAATCAGGACTGCTGAGAGGTAAGCCAGAATGTATAACTAGCACATTAACGATGTAGTTATATAAGATATCATTAGAAACAACTCAACTGATGTAGAAAAATCTCAATGGCAGAGTCAAAGAGTCAGTTACTCTGGCAAGAAAGGTAGAGGTCTTGAGAGGAACCATGTAATGGCAATAACTTATCTTTTATTCTTTGATCAATGTGACTGAATGCATGCTCCTGGGAGGTTAGCAAGCTATTACCCATCTATCCTTCCTTCTACACCACTTGCTTTTTTCACCAAAAATAATATAAATATTCTACCCACTGACTTTTAATTCGACCAATAAGCACCTCCACCGTAGCTGTGCTTTAGACACATCTCTTTGAGGAGCTAAGACTCCAAACTTCACCTCTGTAAGTAAAGAAACACTTGACCCGAGCAGCAGACATCTTCCTGTCAAGGTCCAGTTCAACAACCTTCCAGCCGTCTCCCAGAGGACAATCGCTAAGTGGGTCGACTTTTGATCTTCGTGCCAGCATCTCGATATAAGGCCTTGAGAAGATGTGCTTTGGGTCACTGCAAATCAACAGGGAACCAGTTAGATCTTGGCGGCATTTGCTAAACCAATATAGAAGGTAGTGTGCGCCTGATGCTGACTACTGATGTACTGCACCATTCAGCATTTTTTTCTAATTTCAAATTATAAAAAAACGACCAAAGTGATGAACTTAAATGGCTCCAATGAACCAGAAGTGTAACAAAATAGCAATTGATGCCCTAAATTATAAGTATTATATATTAGGGGATGAGAAATTACTATTGATATTGTGTATCTGATACAGATTGTCATTTACTTTCATTTATTTTACTATTGCATGAACTGTAAAAGAAAAACAATGTTAAATATATTATGAATGTGATAAAGGAGGTAACTGCTGTTACAACTGCCAACATTTTCTCATATCAAGTGTGTTCCTATTCAGATCTTACCTGTGGTTGATAGATATGGGTCTATATAAAGCAGTCAGAGATACTGGACATTCATAGTCCAGCTGCTGCTTCTCATCAGTGAAGGTCACAGCCATGGGGATTAACTCTCGAGTCACCAACACTGTGTACACCTGACAGAGTCAGAGGGACGTTTAGAGCCTTTGAAACAGCACAGCATTATGAAACCTAAAATTATCCAAACAAACTCTACTCTTGAAAGCTGACTTATATACTATTATTTAGGAAGATACAACCACTAACTGTGTGCAAAGCTTTAAAATGTAAGATTACTACAGGTTAACAGGTAGGTTATTAGGTAAGGATAAGGTACACTGCAAAGCAAGATGTATATGTTTTGAAATATATAATGTCAACAATTTAGTGTGATGAAACATAAAGTCGTCTCATGTCTCATCTACCTGTGAATTACTGCCATCTGCTGAACAGACTGAGATCTCCACCACAGTGTCTCCAAAATTCAGAGGGACCGGTTGTGAGCTGTCCTCTCGATTCACTGTAACTTTGATGTTTTTGTCTGGCACCTTGGGAAGCAGGGTCACAGCATTACAATGAAAGGGAACAATACCTGCAGAAAAAGAGTTTACAGTGGGAGTGACAGAGATCAAAAACCCAAACAAAAATGGATCTGATAATCATAACAGAAAATATACAGTATACACCCCTACACATAGGCTATACAGTATACTACTCTTTATATACAGTCTATGATATTCTACCATATTTTAATATTTATGAAAGTAAATTACCATCAATTAATATATTTACAACACACAATAGACCTTTTTCACGGCAGACATGTTGACATGTCATAGTAGGAAAAGCACAGGTGTATTCAAAACTATTAATGATGGCTGCATTCCACTTAGGAGAGGCCCTGGTATTGTGCATGCTGACTCACTGAAATAGCTTACTGGGACACTTGATGGAACTGAGCCATCGTTAAGGTTATCAGTGTCAGCTGTGCTTTTCCTACTATGACAAGTCAAAATGTCTGCTGTGAAAAAGGTCCACTACTGTTTTAACTTTTTCCAAATCAGTTTTTCTTGCAAATAAATATGTATTTATTTCTTTGTTAATTAAAACATCGAATGGTGTCCCAATTACATACTGTTACTTTAATACAACTGCCTTACAGCAACACGTAGGCCGCCTACTGTGTCATAGTGTCACATGAAGTCTGTACTCACTGTTATATTCATAGATTTTGGTGCAAAATGCAGGTTGAAGTGGAATATCTCCTTCCAAAGCCAGATTACTGAGTTCTGCTATCTTTGCCGACAGCCTGGTGATTTCCACACAGTATTTCTTTATGGTGCCATCCTCAGCTACCACCTCAACTTCTACTCTGTTTATCCCAACATTCAGTATAATGGTACTGGAACCGTCACCAAAGAGCTGAAATATTAAAAAAAACGAGGTTACATTTTATGTTTAGTTTATCTATGAGTTTTACTAACCAGAGAAAAAGTGCACACAACTTGTAGGACGGTACTCACAATACTGTATGACGCCCCGCAGTCACTCGCATTCAGGTCCAGAGTCACTTTGTCGACATTGCTCTCAACTGTCACTTTGTAGTCTATAACTTGTGGTGTGAAGGCTGGATGGAGCGTCCCACCAGAGAGTGAAAGCTTCTCCAAATCACAGTTGTCCATGTCTGAAGGCTCTTTTACGGATGGTTTACTTGTGTTCAGCTACAGCGGTGTGTACAGTCCAAGTCCTAAACGCACTTAGCTAGCTAAACTGTTGCCTGGCATGCCAGCACCATGGATGTATAGCACACTCAGCTTCGTTTACCGCAATGACGCCCCAGATTACCATGGTAACGTGAACACCCCTGCTGCCTTCATAAATTAGTTAATAATAGCATACGTTTTAGACGCGTTTTCTCTGAGTAAAAAGCGCAGTCATGCCGCTTGGTGACTAATAAAAACAAATTAAACCAACAACCTGTTGTTAGTTTATAATCTTAGTGTTAAAAACATGTCAAATCTGTAGTTAGTAGTAGCTGATTTGCTCTTCCAAACGGCAGACGGCAGTAGAGTAGCTAGCTACAAAAGAAAACAAGTTGTTTTTAAACGTCACTTCCTGTTGGCTAAAGCGTGTTTGCGTGCTTAAAAGGTAGCTAGCTAACGTTAATCGTAGAAATAGGTAACGTTAAATGTCGTCCGATTCCGTTTTAAGTTATATTGCTGTTAACACAGTTGTAATTGTTGCTTAACATATTATATATATGCCACTTTATTTATGTTCATGTAGCTAAATGTTCTCCTGTTAGCAGCATGTGCAAGCTATCTTACTAGCTAACGTTACCTAGCTAGCTAGCTAGCTTGCTAACATTGGCGTTTCAACTTTGAATGGGCGCTTTTTGCTACTGTGTAACGTTACTGTCTAATGAAACAACCATGTTACAGCTTCACAACATTGTATGAATATAATTATTTAACAGGAAAATGGCAGCGGACAGCAGAACTGAGGATTACCCTCACGAGATAGACGAACAGCTCAAATGTTTCGACTCTTCAGTTTCTTCTATCAAAACCATGTTGGAGAAGTTGATGTCGATGCCCAGGAATGACCTGCTCCAGAAGGTAGGCTGAAGACCTATTTATTTATTTTTCACAGCGGTCATTGTCACTAGTCAAAACATGTGTTGCTATTAGGTACACCGGTTTATTTTTCTTCTATGACGAGTTAAAATGTCACTTGTGAAGAAAGCCTTCATCACAGACGGATTATCAGATTGACAACAAAACATACAAACATAATTGGTTGTTTTGATGTGTAAAAACCAGATTTGAACCGTATCGAAGTAACTTGCATCTGTGAGACGAAGTTCTCCCACTCGACCAAACATCACTAGGAAATATTGTGCTCCATACATAACCCATATACATCCTGTCAAGGCTTGCAGTGGGTTGGAGCTTCTCCTATCTCATATTGGGCTAGAGGCAGGGTAGACCCCTGGACAGGTCACCAGTCTAACACAAGGCTAACACACAGTTAGGCGAACAACCATTCACACCTGTACTGAGGCTGATAATTACCAGTTACTTTGAAGAATAACATTTTACATGGTAGACGTGCAATAATCTCATACAATATAATGCTTAGATGTACCCAGCAGTCTATTTTGCTTATTTACTGTGGTGATTACATTTTTGCAGGTAAAGGACTTTGATTATGTGTATACATTGTGTAACTGGTGCTAATTAAATCTGGTTTATTGACAGCTGGACCCTTTGGATCAAGCCAAGCTGGATCTGATGTCTGCCTACACCCTTAATTCATTATTCTGGAGTAAGTATTTTCTGGATTTACTGTGATTACTTTGTGGATTTAGGGAATATAAATTTAAGGCAGATAGTACTATACACAACTTACAATACTGTCATGTGAATTATGTTGACTTGATACCTGAGGGGTTTCTATACAAGAGACTCCTCATACACACGTCTCCAGTATACAAGTAAACCAAAAAGCCAAATGCACTGCATCTATTTGGGCACACGCATGTTTTTGTCAGTGCAAATGCACAAAATTCCATTTTATTTGGATAATATTGCCAACCAAAGGATTTCTGAAACACAGTAAACAAGTTGAATGCCATTATGGACTTCTACCACTATTTGTTCATGTGCCACCACATAGTTATCCACTTATATATTCACACAACAATGAAAAAGCATGATTGGGGTTCAATGATTGCACATATAATTTCTTAGCAAAGATTCTATGAGGAAATTACAGTTACTGTGAGATACAAACATACAAGCAGTTTTATTGATATATATTTAATCTTTTATTGAAGTTGGCTTGGCTTTGAATCCAATTTTATCAGTATTCCTTTTTCTGGACATGTAGTCTTACTTTTGTTCTTGATTACAGTGTACTTGGTTACACAAGGTGTAAATCCCAGAGAACATGGAATCAAACAGGAATTGGTATGTATGTTTTCTCTGCACTGTCTTTGACATGTTTACGCTTTCTCTATTTATTTGCATTTTCTTATTCCTCTGTAACCCTTCTGTTTTTCAGGAGCGAATAAGGACGTACATGAACAAAGTGAAAGAGATTACAGACAGGAAGAAAGCTGCCCGTCTGGATAAGGGGGCTGCTGCACGCTTTGTCAGGAATGCTCTGTACAATACAGACGAAAAAGATTCTAGAAAAAAAGCAGCATCCAAGAAAGCAGCAGACACAAAGTCTGACACCCCGCAGTCAAAGCGTCCAAAGCAGAGCTGAAGGAGAGAAGGAGCTGTACGGTCTGGTCCCACTGCATTTGTACCTCTTTGGGAATAACAAACACTTTTTGTTCACAAGGCAGCTTCTTAAGTTGCGATACTGGCATCAAACAAGGCAACATGACACATACAACAAAATACACGTTGGTGTTTATCTGAGTTGCTCACCAGTCAAATAGCCTGTCAGATTGCAGCATTCATGTTGCTGGATTAACCAAAACACAAGACGGATGGCCATCTACGATATACCATCCCAGGTTTTGCTGAGCGTATTGTTGCTCTAGAATTTAAGACTCGAGTCTGTAATACTTTTGTAATGTTACTTCACCATTAAGTTGTAAATCTTCTTCAGGATGCCATAACCTTGAAAAAGTATTATTTTTATTAAGAAAAGTGAGTAAAATCTTGGTTCATACAGGTATTGAAATATGTCATTTAGGAATGTTTGGTTCCTTCTTTCAGATAAATGAGAATTTCTCTGTATTTTAAAAGTGATTCTATGAATCATGTTGTTTTGAGGTGCTTTTACACATGTGCATGTGTCAGACTTAATAAAACCTTTTTTTTTTTTTTTTTTTTAGATGTATTGCTTTTAGGATTGACTTCTGTATAAAAATACTCCCCAAAACATATTTGATTTGAAAGCACAGGTGTACACACTGGTGTAGTGTGTGCTGACGCACTGTCACACTCATGGCTCACTGGGTCACATGAATACAGCAGAGCCATCGTTAGTTTTTATTAGTAACACCTGTTAGTAACACCTACTTACCCTACTTGTACTATCCTAATTTTCTTAAGAGCAAGGCTATTCTGGTTATGTGATGAGGTTGAGCTCTTCACATTTTATTTACGTCTTCCAAAGTTTAATGTAGTCTTTTAATCAGACCTACATTACGGCCAATGCGTTATGTGAAAGGGAGAACTGATGCGTGTTCTGGGCTGCCAATAAACCAATGTCCAATACATTAAATATCATTGAGTGCAGTGACCCATTTATTTAATGATGGCATGCTCACCATAGCACTGGTATAGTTCAGTTTTGTGTATTTTCTTTCAGGTAAGTTTCATTCTGCTTTCCAGTTAAACACTAATCAAACAATAGCACTGACAAGCCACGCTGACACTGTAAAAAGCTGTTTGCTTTCCCCTTACACACACCTGTCTGCCTCTGGCTGTTGATTACCCTTCATGCATTTCTGGTGACAACGCTCCACCCAGTGTTAACTGATTACCAGTGGTTAGTGTCTCAGCATCGAGTCTGGATGTTATTGTTTGTTCAGTGCTGTATGTGTTCCTTGACAGTCTTCAGTGAAAAATATTTAAATTTTAAACTTTCTTTCATGTCCGCATGTTTCATATTACATATAAAATTAGCAGCAAATATTGTTAAAAATACCAGCTCATCTCTTTATTTTGTTTGTAGAGCTGTTGTGCCATGAACTATAAGACATATATATATATACCAGTCAAAAGGTTTAGACACACTTTCTCATTCAAATGAATGGAAAAGTGTGCCCAAACCTTTGACTGGTACTGTAGATATAGAGGTTGCCTTTATGAACTAGTTCAATTTGTATCTTACTATGAATCAAGCAGAGCATTACTTAATTCATGGTAGTAATTCAGACCGGTCCTTGGGTTGGTCAAACCTGTGACCTTTTTATTACAAAATGGCCTCTGTAACCATCACAAACGGTGCTGTAGCTGCATGGCTGCACAGTGTAAGCGTAGGCTGTAATGAGACTTCCTTTTATAAAAACCAATGTCACATTTGATAAAGACACACATATTGCTTCCTTTTTGTAATTCCCTCTGGACAGCTGAGATCTTAATCTTAATGTACCCGCAACTTACTGCATCCCTCTAATCAAGCCCAGGAAACAGTGAAGCAGTGAGTTAGATTCCCAGGAATGTGTCTTTTCACTCTTTTCATCATCTTGCTTTTTTCTCATCCTCCCTGCAGCAAGCGTCCAAAAATGACATTTGTTTAGCCAAACCACCCTACTCCATCCTTTTACTTTTTCCACCAAGTTGTTGTTTCTAACTGTTCAAAGACGCGTGTCAAACCTTTCTTGATGAACAGCCCCGTCTGCATATTGGAAAAATATGGATTTTTCCACTCTTCCCCCCCCCCGTATTGTTCACCTTCCTATGCCCTCCTCCCCACATGTGCTCAGTATAAAGGAGTTAGGTCACTGTGCGAGCAAATTTGAACAAACAAACTCATGTTGAAATTGTGCGCCCTAACAAGCTCCAAACCCTGGTTTGTCCCGCAAATGTTTATTTATGCTGTTTGTGAGCAGCTTGTGGTGAGGAAGTTTATATAATATATGCAGTGAAAGGCATCAGACCAAAATGACCTCCTCAAGCAAGACGAAGCAGCCTTTTCAGTCTAAAAAGGATGAAGTGTGCTGCCGAGAGACTGCATTAACCTGCTTGAGTACCAAATGAGTTCAACACGTCAGGGGAAAATCATGTAATTTGAGGTTAAGTTGTCAGTAAGTAGATGCTGTAAACAGATGGGCTTCAAGTACTTGTTGGCATTTGAGTGCTATATTCACAGCATGCTAAAACTCCCAAGAACCTCAAAGAACTTCCCGGCAGATAAATTTAGGGAATCTGATAGACTAGACTAGTCACAGGAATAATCCAAAAATGTATGTCTCAATCCATCCCTCTCTATAGCATTTAGTGTTTTTCTGACCATTTGAAGTCGAAACTAAAGTGTTGATTCATTTCCTTAAACAAATCAGGAAGAAGGCAATGTTTTTAGGTCATGCTAATGTTCCAGTGTAGAAATGGAAAGTCATTGAAAACTCCTGGAATTTTTGCAACACAGCACTGTAGTTAAACAAAGAAAAGACCTCAACATTCAGAGATTCAAAGTTTATGCTTGACCTTGCAAACACCAGAAAACAATCTCACCAAGAGGTCCATTTAGCAGATGTTCCGGAGCTTTCGATCATCTCAGCAGAGGGAGTTGTTGTAAACGTTCAAATAAAAAAAAATAAAAAATCTGAGCGCTTTAAGGAGTACATGTTGGCTTAAATGTTGAGATTCAAGGTTAAGTTATGACTACATGACTACAGGGGCAGAACATAACATCAAAAGTGAAACAACATGGCAGGATTTCAAAACAAAGAAGTTTTGGCTTGATGAAGACCTTATATGTCGAAACGTTGCATTAATAAAAATAGCTTGGGAGCTTGCATGCTTCAATGTTTGGACAGCTTCTCCTTTTCCTTTGTACTTCTTTATTTAATTATGGGGCGGGGGGGATACACATCTTATTTATAGCAAGTCAACCTGTATCTGAGTGATGTTTTATGATTTACAAACCTGAAGTGTATCACCCACTACGGAGGGAAAGACGAGTTGTTATGAAGCCCACTGGAACAAGCATTGCTTTGAATAAGTGGGTGAAATTGAGAGTGAGTGAATCACGAACATTTCAGCTTTATTCTGTCTGACACACCAGGAATTCCATGCAGTCATTTGTGCCACTTTCTATTCACCTTGGCCCCGCTGACAGAGCGGCTGATTAATAATGATAACAATGTTTTCCATTTATTTAGCCCTCACCTCCCAGCGCCGGGACAAATTACTGTCTGTTAGAGTCAGCAGGTAAGACTGAAGGTCAGACCACCAGGGTGTCCGACAGGAACTTGGGTTACATCCTTTGCTGCTTCTTCTTCTTTTTAACTCTTTAGATTCTGTTATTGCAGAGTTTTTTCTTTTTCTTTTTTTGAAGCAAGGTAACTATTCATGGTTTCTACACTGAAATTAAATAAACAATAAATAAGCTAAATAAATAAATAAAGTCATTTCTATTTTAAAAAGTAACTTCCTGGGCTGCCAGGTTTAAGGGTTCAATATCGAAAGAAAATATGAAAAATCAATTACAGGTTTCTAGCTTTTTGGAATCACATTCTTGAAATTATAACACCCTGTTCTATCACGGTTTTGCCATTTTCTTCACCCTCACTGTCACCTTTACAATGATGTGACTGTCTTTATTTCTTTCTCGCAGAGTCAGCACCACTTCTACGTCAAGTTCAGTAATTGGGATTTGTCTTGGTGATATTGTGCAGAAGCATACTGACAACTTGCAAATAGTTAAGATCAATCTGACACATTAGGACGATTGTGTTGCCCCTTTTCAATTACTGTAATCCATCTATGTTGACTTTCTGCAGTGTGTTGCTCCTCAGTGCAGTTTAGTGACCCCCATTCACTCTGGGATTTTTCAAATCCTCAACAGTCAAAGAAAGGGAAGCAGCAGTACCTGGACAACGTCATCAGAAAGAACACAAAGCTCTAATGCACCTTTCATAATGTCTTCATTGCTCTCTCCCTTTCACTCTCTACTTCTCTCTCCCCCACTACTGTACCCCAGTGGGGTTTGGCGGTATAAGAAAAATGACGCCATGCTGAAAACATGCACAGAGCGGGGCCGCGAACCCTCCTCGCTAAACACATCACATCATCATCACACTTTATTGAGTTTCCATGCGTACATTACCTTACTCCTTCTGCCAGTGTGTTTAATCTACAGAGAAGAAGAAAAAAACTGCACAGAAATACTCCTCACTCAATGAGTTAGGTTTGGCCTGCCATCTGTCATGCTATTGAACTAATGAAAACACAAAATCATTTTAGAGATCCAAGCTTGGGCGTGGAGGGTTACAGGTTCAAATGTAGGGAGAAGCTGAGAGAATCTATGTGAGTAAATCCTTTCTCTCAAAGTCAAGTCAAAGTTGCACTGGTGATGGTGTGGCTGTACAGATGAGATGTGTGTACATCTATTTCAATTGCCTTTTCATGGATACACAAAGTTTAAAAACTAAAGCATCCATATTAAATCCCATGTGCAGACCAGCTTTATGATGATGTCACTCTGACTCTGCGGCCATTTGAAGACCTCATCTATTACTGTGGCCCGATGTTTACCTCTGGTGTGGACCTCACTTTAAGCAGTCCATATGGCTGCAATGTGAAATCAGGGCTTTTCCCCTTTAAACCGTGGGCTTCCGATGCATAAAGCCGCAGGATAACTGCTCAGCCATCAAAGAGCTGAACGCAAAACCATCTCTGAGCCCTCTACACACAAGCACACGTGCACATGTACACAGTCACACACACAGAGGGAGTTAGGCAGCTGCAAGCACACTGAAAGTAGAAAAAACACTCACCGTAACACATGGTGAGGGACGTACAAGGAAACAGAGAAAATGGCTTACACATGCATCTACGCACACTCAAGAGCTCAATGGAGGTGTGTAATGGATTGGATCCCCCTCATAATTCCTGGGACAGCGTTGTCTTTGAGGTCCGTACAGAGGCGGATGAGACCACAGCTGTTTGGACATAAATTTTCAGAGGAATGCCTTAAGTCCGAGCCCTCAGCATAAAGAGCATGACTGAAAATTCCTCTCGAAATGACAAATGATCGCCCTAAGGACTGTGTGTGTGCGTGTGTGTGTGTGTGTGTGTATGTGTGTGTGTGTGTGTGTGTGTGTGTGTGTGAAAAGGGTTTGTCATGCAGGCAAGGTTATGGAATGCGTGTTTTTGTTTCTGTGTATGTTTTGTATAATGCACGAGTGTGTGCGTATATCATATATATGACATGTATGTACGCATACCTTTGGAAGATGAGTTGTGTGTACAGTATGCGTGTGTGTGTATATGTGTGTTGCAGCAGGTTGCGGAGAAGTAGGAAATGGCGTGCAGACAGGAATTGGTCTCCTCTGTTGGATCAGGAAGACTCAACAGCTGGGGAAGGAGAGGAGGGCAGCTTGCCAGGTCTCATAAAAAGAGTCGGAATCTCAATTTTCTCTCTATACAGTAGCTAACGCTGGAGTCATGTTATCATACAAGTGTGAAGGTTTATAGGAATATTTTGGATAGATTGGGTTGCATATGCAGCTTGTAGCATGTGATATAGTTTTGCCAACAAGGCAAAGCCTCAATTTTATGTCTTTCTGGATCGTGTGTCTTCATTTGCAGATATTGCAGGGCTACATGGATATTAATGTGGTTTAACGACCATGTATTTACAGTGTAAATGTAAGCATTTTAAGCTATTATGATATGAGTGTTTTACACCAGGTAAAACACCCTTTCTCATTCATCCCAGAACAATATAGTTGAATTGTCGGAATGAATACTGTCTTCACTTGTTCTGTTATCACTTTATTTCACAATAAAAAAAATGGAAAATCATAAATGTCATCAATGAATAGCATGGAGTGTGGGGCTTTCATGGATACATTTCCTCATGAACAGAGGGTTAGTGGTTGATCTGAAGGAAATAGCATTTTCAATCACTGGGGAAATATTCACATGCTTGTCCAAATTGCAAATCTAATTCAGTGCAGTGTACGGGGCTCCTGGGCAAACAAACAAAGCAAGCTCATGGACAACATCTCCTTGTTTCTCCTCAGTTTTCCTCACAAGAGACACACCTGCTTGGAATGGACAGCCAGAGTGCCTCCTCTCATGCCACACACCTAGTTTCCTTTCTCCCTCGATATGATAATGGGGTTTATAGCACATCAATAACCCCTCTCATCCCTCTTCCCTCTTACATTCAGAGCCAGGTTTACAGCTAGTGTGGGGCGGAAGGCTGCAGGCCTTGATGTGAGAGCCTGGGGCTAACGGTAGCGCTGGGTACTGTAAAGTGATGAAGGGCCTCCGCTTTTACGATGATGTGAATGATGTAGCCTGAGAGAGTAAAAGAGCAGCAGTGTGTCCATTTACTGTACATGACTGAACTGCAAGGGAACTGGAAAGATTATATGTCCCGCTACTAAATATTTACATCCTCTTTAAGAATATTTGCAGATGCTATAATTCCAAATGATGTACAGCAATGACGTTGACTAAAGTTGAGAATTAGAAACATTAAAAGGAGTCAATAATAAGGAATTCAGCAAAACACCAGTGTTAATTACTGTAATTTAACTTGTGTTCACAATCATCAACCCCATGTCTGTTTTATAGAATTCCACATCCATCAGACTGAGAGGCAATCAAACAATTGAGCGGACTTTATTGGTTCACCTATCAGTAAACAAGAGTCATCTTCAGTCACTGAAAAGGGGGGGGAAAGCTGCAAAAAAATAGGCACAGATGTGAGTGGACAACATCAGTGTTCTTCCTGTGTTCAGATTTAAGGATATTTTGTATTTTTCTTTGTCAACCGATCCCATTAAAAGACCTAAACCAACAATACATTCTATTAACCCTTGTTGTGTGCTGTGTAGCCCAAACCTGATATAAAGTACTCTTCTGTGCCATAGAGCTCCATTGTTGTCCAAAAAACGATTAAAAACACATCAGTGAGCCACACTTTTCCTCTGGGTGACATGTCCTTTCAGTTTATTTTGAGTCAAACCCTCACACACTTCCTGCTGTCATACATACTTGCTCGTGCATCAAATGTGTATTAATCCACAGCTGAAAATAGTCCCCAACAAACTGTTCAGACTGTTTGAGTAATGTTTGCTAAAAACTTAAATGCCCAGCTGTTTCAGGAAATCATTTAGCCTTAAAAAAGAAACTATATATTGGTTGTCTATTCTTAAATATTGTATATATATAATATATGTCTTCCGTGAATAGGCAATAGACAGGCTGGGGAAGTCGGAAACTATTTAGAGACATTTTTTTGGTCTTTTTTATCGGATCTGTTGATAAAAAAAAAAAAGAAAATATCACAAATTTTATCCTTTAAAATGTATATAACAAAATAGCATGTATGGTCAGCTGAATGTCTTATTAGAACTGGAGAAAATATTAGTTTGGAAGTGAAAAATAAACAGCAACATCAATGGAATTACATGCATCACACAATTTATTTTAGTTGCTTGTCTCTTTGTATTCATTCTCTGTGATTAGCAAATAGCCAATAAGGTAAAGCACTCAGAGACAACAGGGTTCTGCATTATTTAATTTCTATGCAGACCACTTCACATTGAATAGTGTCCCTAATATTTTTGGTTTTTTGTCTTAAATGTCTACAGGACTTTTAAAATGGCTTGGGAGTAGCAGACAGGGCTCTTTATTCAGCCTTAAGTGTAACAGCATAAGGAGGTTCAAAGTATGATCAAAAGTTCCTCGTAGCAGCCACAGGGGGGCAGTCCAACACCGCTGTACAGGCCTTTTTCTCTGGTCAGGCTTGAGTGGCAAACTGAGGTTTGCTTTTCCTCCTACCGCAGAGCAGATTGGAGAAGATTAGCCCTCGCTTGGCCGGTAATCACCCTTATCACACGAGAAAACGACAACAATACAGGGAGTTTAATGACAGAAGTAATTGTTGTGGATGTCCCACGTTATGCTGCGGTGGTGTGATGAATGACAACCGCAATGCACCGTGCTGTAAGGAGATTTGCTGCATGCTTGTAATTTAAACCCATTTGTTATGGTTGCAACTCCCCCTCTAGGGTTGTGTAGCTGAGGGCACAAGAAAAGTTTTTTTTCTGAATGAAAAAAAAAAAAGTTTTCATTGTTGATTACAAATAAAAGTGATAGGCTGTTTTGTGGATGTGTGTGAAAGTAGACAGCATGTGTTGTGCCCCTTTCTCTGCTTTTCTGTCTAAACAGATGGACATTTATTTTCACACACATACATAAAGTGTGGATTTAAACTAAAAGCACCAATAGTTCATAATAATGTATAGGCATATTTATTCATGTTGGACTTTAGTTTTTTTTTGTTATCTACACATAAAACACAGTAAGTGCATTTTGGCTTGTGTATCCATTGACTACACTCCACCCTAAATTGTCTATTCATAACTGTAAATATGCATGAAAAGTACAATCAAAATGTATTGAGTAGAAACTGAAAACTTGAATGACAGTTGATATAAGACTTGCAATAGAAGTTGCTGGTATTATTAACCGCATAAATCCCCCAACAAAAAATCTGGATGTTCTACGTTCCGCTGGCTGCAGGCAGTACGGGCTAATCATGATCTAATACACAGGCACTGCATGCTTGGATTGACATCAATTGGCTGTTTTTTTCTGTGCATGTGGCTGTGTGCATACCCATATAATTGTGAGTGCATTTGTGTGTGTGTGTGTGTGTGTGTGTGTGTGTGTGTGTGTGTGTTTGTGCCTGTGCGTGAACTGTTTGTGAATGTATCTGCATGGGTATGTTTGAATGTGTGTTTTTTCCAGAGTGCCTTTGCTCATGTAGGTGTGTGTGTGTGTGTGTGTGTGTGTGTGTGTGTGTGTGTGTGTGTGTGTGTGTGTGTGTGTGTGTGTGTGTGTGTGAGAGAGGCAGAGATTACAGTGCTCTTTAGTGAAACTTTGGAATGCTTCATACCGAGACAGCTGCAGACAGTCTAGACTGTCATTCTCGCGTCACTTTATCGCTTCGGGCCTAAAAGACAAATAAGGAGGAGCACCCAGATATGCGGCCTCATCTGATAAGAGGATCTATTGATGACTTCTTCTTCAAACTAGCAAGGAAAGGCAGCTCTGGTGTCTGATACAGCAAGCACTGTCAAAGAGTTCTCGGGTAGGCGATGACTAAAGAGCATGAGCTGTCCAGCTTCTATAGTGTATATAAGTAATATGTGTTAACGTATACTGTATGTTGCTGCCGTAGGAAGAAAGCTCAGAGAGGGTCTTTACACAAAGGCCTACATTCACTGTTTTAAGCCTATTTTGACATAAAATGTAAACTCTTTACGTCTGTTTTTTCATTTTTCTCATAAAAAAGTGACCCTGTTGTGAAGCGCAAGCGGGAAATCTCGAAAAAAAAATGCGATAAAAAAGAATTATTTAATTTGTCCAGTGAAAGCTGTGAGAAGCTTTCCAAAGCAGCCAGAGTAGGAAATGCCAGTCCTAATGTCAGAGGGCTGCTCTGTCCTATTACGGCAAATCGAAGCAGAATGTGTCATTAGCTAATCGAGAGCTAGTCTCTCCTCCTTTCTAAACAGCAGACAGAGGGCAGCCTCTGTCCCTGGCGCTCTACCCTTCAAAGGCCCCCATTATACTTCAATGCAGGGTAAACAGCAGCTCCCAAAAATGACGGTCTCCAAAGTTTAAAGCAACATCGTTTATCACCCCTGCCAGCCACTGCAGGTGTGACCCCATTCCCACAGCCTCATCGACAGCCTGGGCCAAGGGGAAAGTATGCCTGTGTGTATGTGCGTGCATGTTTGTTCACGTGCACGACATTCAAAAAGTATACCTATAATGGCAACAAAATACTCAAACAATACTTTGTCTCTGTTTTTTTGCAAAACAAGCATGAACTCTGAGACATCAACTCAAATCTTTGTCAAATGCGAACATTATCTAGTCTCACAACTCCACTAATGTGTGCAGTAACATGCTTTACTTAATCAATTCCAATGAAGGTAACGTGGCTGAAAACCTATGGGGAAGAAGGCATTGTATACTGGAGAAGATCTGTAGGATTTGATGGACTTTAATGAAACTCACACTTTTCTGCACCTTTGCTTTGTGTGTGTTTTCAAAGTGAGGATATGCTAAAAGAGTTTAGCACACCGCTTTAACCTTTTAACATATGATGGAGACATTTAGCTCACTTAATGAGTAGAACTACAGATGGCATCTGAATTATTTTTGTTGACCATATAATATTCTTGTGGGTTTTGGATGCTCAACAACTATTAAATGTCAATGACGTTTGACGTCGGTTTGCATTGAGGGTTTGGCAGATATCTATGCCAAGTTGAAATAGATTCTTTGCCAGTGACCTCAGTTTCCACCGATTCCTACAGTATGTCTGTGCTTTCGCCTTTTTGGTTGACATTTTAATTTAGTGTCCCACAGTGCCGTGGGTGCATGCATTTTTTATTTTGGATTGCTGAAGTGAAAGCAAGAACTTTCCCCCTGGCAGCATGAGCAACATACAGGACTCAATGCATTTTACAGATCAGCATGTTTTCCTGCAGTATTTTCTACCTTTCATAAATGTGCTAAATAAAGATTTAATGACATTCATGATCCTCAGTGACTGCTTGTTATGTCAGTCTGACTGAACTCCTCTGCTACCCTTCTTAGAAGGATTCAGAGTTGGCCAAAGTATAAAGTAATAATAAAATAATAAAATAAGTATGAAGGCCAGTGTACAGATGATTACTGTGACTGTGAAGATTACCAGAAGAATGTGACACAGAGACACCTTAGTGTGTCTAGTGATACAGCAACTTACAAGACTGACTTTGGAGATATCCAGGTGGAGTTGTTTTTAATGTGACATGTTTCTGTGTGTGCGTGTGTGTGTGTGTGTGTGTGTGTGTGTGACAGAGAGAGAGAGAGAGAGAGAGAGAGAGAGAGAGAGAGAGAGTGAAAGAGAAAGTGTGTGTGTTCCACAATTTATTGAAAGTCAACTAAGCATGCATGGTCTACTCTATAAACATCAACACCACATTCACACAGTTTTATGCATTCACACCTGGGACCAGCTCTGCACAGTCTTGTACTGTCAGTGTCAGGCACAAACAGCTCTACAGGAGCAGTTGGTCTGGAGCCACCTGGCTTTCACAGACATTGTTTTATTGGGTAAATATGATCCATGCATGTCTGCCATCATTTAGCCCAAAAATCACTGTGATAAATTGGCTGTTACGTGTGTCTCTCATTGTGTAACTTGTAAGTTTACTGTATATTTATATCCGATATTTATCTTTTTAAAGGGGCTGTACTCGATATTCAGAAAAAAAAAAAGTGGTCTGGGATTGCCTCCACACAGCTCTCCCAGACCATTCCCTTACTCGTCAAATACCAATGCTTTGGCACGGGCCTCGGCGTCTGATAGCGACGCACATGCACTAACATGTACACACCGGACAAAACAACAAACAGAGAATCTCAGATTACGACACACACAGAGGGAATGTGACTTCATTCTCTCCTCAGGATGCCATTACTCCACTGTATCTGTTGCAACCCAGTCTCACAGCAGTTCGTGAAATGGTCACGTAATTTGATCTATTTGATTCGTGTATTTATCTAGTTATCTAGTTTTTTTCTTCGTGGTGGTCAGCACGTTTTTTAAACTAATGTATTTCAATGGGAAGCATCTTTCTTTATCACAGCACGATTCTCAATGAGAAGATGACGTAGCATTAAGAGCGACTACGATAGCGAGTAGTATGAAAGCCCGAAAATCCACATAGGGAGGTTGGTTGATGGGTCAAACAGCACAGGACTTTCACCCAGGAGACCGGGGATCGTGTCCCGCGTGTCACGTTTCCTAAACCCAACCGTCCCGTTGTTCTTCTACTAAACCCAACCATCCCGTTCTTCTTTTACTAAACCCAACCGTCCCGTTCTTCTTTTACTAAACCCAACCATCCCGTTCTTCTTTTACTAAACCCAACCGTCCCTTGTTCTTCTTTTACTAAACCCAACCATCCCGTTCTTCTTTTACTAAACCCAACCGTCCCGTTCTTCTTTTACTAAACCCAACCATCCCGTTCTTCTTTTACTAAACCCAACCATCCCGTTCTTCTTTTACTAAACCCAACTGTCCTGTTCTTCTAATACTAAACCCAACCATCCTGTTCTTCTTTTACTAAACCCAACTGTCCTGTTCTTCTAATACTAAACCCAACTGTCCCGTTCTTCTAATACTAAACCCAACTGTCCCGTTCTTCTTTTACTAAACCCAACCATCCTGTTCTTCTTTTCCTAAACCCAACTGTCCCGTTCTTCTTTTACTAAACCCAACCATCCCGTTCTTCTTTTCTTAAACCAAACCGTCCCGTTCTTCTTTTACTAAACCCAACCATCCCGTTCTTCTTTTCCTAAACCAAACCGTCCCGTTCTTCTTTTACTAAACCCAACCATCCCGTTCTTCTTTTCCTAAACCAAACCGTCCCGTTCTTCTTTTACTAAACCAAACCGTCACGTTCTTCTTTTACTAAACCCAACTGTCCCGTTCTTCTTTTACTAAACCCAACCATCCCGTTCTTCTTTTCCTAAACCAAACCGTCCCGTTCTTCTTTTACTAAACCAAACCATCCCGTTCTTCTTTTCCTAAACCAAACCGTCCCGTTCTTCTTTTACTAAACCCAACCGTCTCGTTTTTCTTTTCCTAAACTCAACCTGTCCCGCTGTATACAGCTATGCAATTGTTGGTATTATAAAAAACGTGCTGACCATCATGAAAAAAAAACGCGCTGACCATAACTAAAAAAAAAATAGATAAAGGTGTTTGTGTAAACAAATCAAATCAGATTAAATTACGTGCCTGCCGTGAGACTGCGTTGATCTTTACATAGCAAATATTTGTTCACTGCTATATTATGTTCTGAATATCGTCAACAGCCCATTTAACCAACTTAAACAATTTCTTTGCAGCTTTTTTTTCAACCAGCAACAAATCTTAAACTCAACAACAATTTGTTGTGGAAATGATTTTCTTAAGGGCAATTTTTCAGCACCTGTTAATGACAGTGTTACTAATTCACCTTCCATACCCACATTTTCCCAGATGGTTCAAGGATTGAAGCAATGACCCTTCAGTCACAGTGCCTCTTCTGTAACATCTAAAATGTGGCTGTGCGGATGTGTGTGTGTGTGTGTGTGTTTGGTTGAGCCAGCTGACTACAGCTGCGCTCCCAAGTGTGTGTAAGTGACTGTGTCTTTATCTGTGTATGTGTGCTTTATCAAATGCATGTCCTCGGTTCAGTTGAATTAACAGAGGCCATGTGAACGGATCCCATCAGGGTCAAGGTGATCGAGGCGGCTGAGCAGTTGGAAAATCGATGAGATTGGCTCACACAGAGCACACCGACCACTGGTCAAACACAGCCACTATTGATTGACATGTTTACAGCGGAAGTGTGTTTAACAGTGGAGTTCATGTGTTGAACACACATTGGGTACTGATACAGACAGAAAAGTGATACCCCAAGTAAGAAAGACACTGCTAGGACAGTACACCTTTTTTTACCATTTAAGTTCTGCAGATCAAATACGATTTCTTTAAGTTGCAAGTCAATAAAACCTGAAAACATTTGATGTTGATAATGATGAATGTTAGTTATCTGAGTGAATAGGTTCCACTATGCTGTCATTGCATTAATTCAATACATTCAGTATTAATACAGCATCCATATGCCTTGCCATTTAGTCACCCAGCACTCACCATGGCCGCTGCTCTGATCCTTTCTAGCGTTCACAAACCTTCCAGGAAAGAAAAGGCCATTGATGCAAAAATGGGGCCACTTTTCATCATTTTACTTTGCGTCTCAGATCAAAAATAAGCTGCAGCAAAAACACCTAAACTCTCATTTATTCTTCATGCAGGCCCTGGGCATTGGCGTAGAGACACAGAAAATAAGGTAGGATGGAAGAGAGAGGCTATGGAGGCGATTCTGGAAGGGGCAGAGACAGGGAGAGGAAGGGAGACAGACTAGGGAGTAGATTAAGTAGCCTTGAAAAGACTGGCTTCCCCACACACATATAAACCCCCTGTGAAAACACAAGCTAATTATTAAGAAAACAAAGGGGGAACCGCAGCGACGTGCCAACGCACACAGATCCCCGGCAGAGTAATTGTGCGTGAGCTATTTGGGCTGAAAACAGCGTGATTTGGTGCTCTTCCTCAGCACAGCCAAGCAGAATGAACAACATCTGTTCCCTGGGATGGGGTTTGAAAACAAGCACAAGGAATGATTCTCTCTTTGTTTCTCCGTTTTCTTTTTTCTTCTTTTTTTTTTACTGTGATTCAATGGTGTCTGACGAAAGACAATAGTTTTTGGATTTCTTTTATTCAGTCACTTCGAAACAACAAAGAGTCCAAGTATTTTGGAGGTTTTTGTTTCCCTTTGCTACGTGAGCATGCTAATGCTAATGTAACCAGAGGTCATTAGCAAAAAACAGTTGTTCTGCTATAAAGGGATCCCATCATCAACATGAAGGGCCAGAGCTCATAAAAGCTTGGCTTCATAATAATGATATCACTCCCAATGAGGCTCAGAACTTGGACAGCATTAGCAGGGGGTGGAAAAAAAACTCAGTGTTTTTGAATAGGCCCTGAATGTTTCTGTATTGCCTTCTTTCATGCATGATTAAGTTATACAATCTAAGAGGCTTTTTGCGCGTCCCCTGTGCTTTTCAGATTTTTTCACAGTATCAAAATGATCTCTGTCCTACACAGTTGAGCATATTACTTCCCAATCTCACTCTGCATTTTAAGCGGTGAGGGAAGTGTTGCTGGGAATTTGATAATACTCAGCAGCGCAGTGGATGCCTTGGTGGAGAGCCATGTTTTGAATTGCCTCTGAAGCTGCAGCATTAACCTTAGCAAGACGCCAAAAGCATGGTTCCATTTGATTTCTGACGGAGTCAAAACAATTGATGTCAGCTCATGAGAAATGGTGGTAATAGCCGCTTAAAGAGTCATTGTTTTTATAATGTGACCGGGCTTACTTGAGTTAGCATGCGGTGAGCTGGGGGCGTAAAATTAGCTTTGGTGGTGTTTGTGAACTATCTGGACTTTTTTGTTTTTCCTGTACATCTCTTGTTTTTATCTTTCGTTGTGTCTTTCTCTGTGAGGCACTTTGCGGCTTTTAGCAAAGGTTGGCCACACTTTGCTAAAAGCACTTTTAAAGGAATTTTGACTTGACAGTGATTGATGATGACAGAAGGTTGTAATACTGTATTGAGGGGTCATCGGTGGGCGTCTGGGAGGAGGTTTCAAATGACAATTGTCTGAGTGTGGCTGTCTCCCTCTCTCTCTCTCTCCACACCAGTTAACTCCTCACTGTGTGCCCTAATGGAAACTATGCCAGACTGCTAAGTTGTGTGTCTGTGTATATGTGTGTGTGTGCATTGTACACCTGCGCGTGTTGGAAAGACAGCCGCCTAGCACACTGCTGCTGATGAAGAACTATGTTAAGTGCACCAGTGCACTGTGTTCTCAGAGACCTGCAATCACCAGACACACCACATTCCTCCTAAACATGCTCTGTTTGTTTAAGTCACGTGCACGTACATACACACTATGTGCTCACACACCACGTGCACACACACACACACACACACACACATACTCACGAATGCACACACACACGCATGCACGCACACACGCACACACACACACATATGCACACATACACACACACGCACGCACGCATGCACACACACTTTAATAACCATACACATTTTTCCATTTATACACACATACGTACACACCCACAAACACTTTTAAACACATTCTGGCCCTGTATAACTCTGATTATATGAGCTATGGCAACAATTAGATATAATAGCCAAAGATAATAACAGCAATTTTTGTACTTACGGGAATGATTAAACGCCAGCAAAATATGCAGTGAATTATGTTTTAAGTAGCATGTGGCGGTTTGTTTGTGTGTTTTATTCAAGCATGTGTTTTCTTTATCGTCTCAAGTGTCAGTCAAAGACACAAAGTCTGCCAGTTTCTCTCAGCTTTATGGACAAATAAAAGTAGTTTTAGACAAACTTTAGCTTATTATGTGCAGATCATAATGCCACCCAATTACAATGCAGATTGCATTGATGCTCTAAAACTTTATAGAGCAATTTTGTAACGTTGTCAAGTCGATTTAGTTCCAAATTTATTTTTTGCACTTTTCATTAAAACAAGCAAACAGATTTGCAATAAAATGCAATTCACATAAAGCCAGATAAATGAAACCTAAGTACAATCACTAATTGCTTATTTTAAGATAATCTTTATCTTTAAACAGACAAGAAACACACAGTATTACCCCTTTATCAGTGAACACAGGGTCTGTTATGTTGGTCATGCAACTGGCCACACCTGCTAAAAGAAAGAAATAACTAATGAATAATCATCATAACTTATCAGACACATACACTATCCATGGTCACATTGAATCAGGATAGGAATTTACTGCATATAAATGTACATGCATTGCTTTTTTATTCTGTGCCTTCCTAAAAGAAAAGTTTAGACCTACTGCACGTATGTACATGTTGAAAATAGTTATTTTAACCAAAAAAATCACTTAACGGCTTCTCATGTATGAACAATGGTGGTTTAAAGCAGTCTAAATCTGCTCAACATAAAATGAGAACTTTGTATTCTCATATTTTGGTTTATTTTGTTACTCAAATATTCAGAAAGTGGATTTGATTCAAACCAGAATCAATATAGAGAATTGGAACTGGAGTAAGAAAATCTGAAACAAGAAGATCTAGACCGTATCTAATTCTACCAGATGGTCCATATTTTTATGTTTATGGTAGTTGGGAATGAGGCGCTACTTACAGGAGGTGGACACTCAAAGTGTGTTAACCTAACCCCAACACACTTCAAGACCAGCAACAGAAGAGTGGGGTTATAATTTATGGATGAGGGTGTGCGACCACCCAAAGACAGGGGCCCCCTCACAGCTGCTTACCATGGAACACACACACACACACACACACACACACACACACACACACACACACACACACACACACACACACACACACACACACACACACACACACACAAATATGCACCTGTGCTTATTGACATACCTATGAACATGCAAGAAATATCAAGTAATGTAGTAACATATTAGGCTATATCATATAACCTAATATGTTGTATATATATATATATATATATATATATATATATATATATATATATATATATATATATATATATATATATATATACTTATATGGCAGTGCAAGTATTTACATGTACTGTTTACCTGAAATGTGTTGTGTGATGCCTTTTTGCTCACCATGGCACCATATTCCAACACTGACCAGCTGAAGAATGTGAGGTGAAGGACATTTTGACTTGTCATAGGATGAAGAGCACAGGGGTAATTGAGATTATCATTAATTAGTGCCCTGCTCCATTTTCAGTGTCCAAATAAAGCATGCCAATGAGCAGCATGGGCAGTATATGGCCATGGAACTAATAAACCTATTATTGCTATTAATTACACCTGTGCTTTACCTGCTATGACATGTCAAAATGTCTGCTGTGAAATGGGCCTGTTGGGAATCTCTAGTAATTGTTTTGTTCAAAGAAATTACAGGCTTTAGAAAATTGAGTTATCTAAGCAACAATGAGTATTTAGTGACCTGCTGAGTAGTATTATAAATCTCCATTAAAAATGATTTTAAAGAATGCATGCCTTGTCTAGCATGGCCCTGAGCTGGGCGTTTAATACCCAGCTCAAGCTATCTGTATTTCAGTTCAAACATTTTGTTAAGTGTAGAGCTACTTGTCTTTGGAAAAAAAGAATGTTCTTCATACTTGTAAAAAGTAGTACCCATCTAACTCCTACAGCCTACTTACCACAGCAGAGACTTGAAAAAGTGTGCTTGAATAGGCTTGTACACAGATGTGCTTATGCTCACATTTCACCCTGGCACGCACAGTACAGAGGTACAACCAAAGGTACGTTTCTGATCACTGAACCTGCTTTGGAAAAGATAGCTCTGCTGGCCCATGAAAAAAGGTTCATCTCTGTATTGTGGAATCCAATCGCTCCTCCAGTGATAGAATCCCCAGACAGTTCACCTGCTTCTATTCATGCCGGTAGGTTCTTGTAGGGATCATATCTGCTGGGAGAGGGACGGGGATTAACTTTTCCAAAAGAAAAGACAGGGACTGGAAGCTTAGATGACTCTTTTCTTGAAAACCAACTCGTTTTGGCTCCAGGCACCCTTCTCATCCTCTTATCCTCTTCTTCTCTATCGTTCCCATCTTCTGTCCTCAGGACTGCATTGAGGGAGAGTGGTAAAAAAAATTGTGTAATTGGAGGTATTTTGTGTCTATGCAGGTCTGTCAGGGAGCACATGTTGTCTGTGTGTGGTGTATGTGTGCCACTTACCACTTACTTACTGCATGAGTTTAAATATGTCTGTGTGCAGTTTCAATTATGTTCACCTCAGAGTTTTGTGGATCATTTATTTATGATTTTGTAAATTACAATTAAGCATGATTTGTGAATTAAAGTTAAGCATGTTTTGCATCTATGTCTGCCGTTTATGCTTTTTTGTACACATGTGCCTATATAACTATCACTACATGTAAGTTTCGGCAGTGGCATGTGTATGTCTACATCTCTACGTGTGTATTATGTGTACAAGCACTTCTTGTGTGTCTGTGTTCCAGGTCTAAGGCTTCTTTTATCCTTTAAGAGCCTGGTGAGATAGGAGCTGTAATATATGCCAGTGCTGTATTCTGTGAAAGGTCACTGGGGAGGTGGAGGTGCAGGGGAGGGCAGGCCCGTTGTTCCCTCTGGGCCAGAATTCACTCTATATAGCATGTCTACTCCTCTTTTACAAATCCACCAAGACTGTAGCGCCTCTACGCCTGAGGTGGCACACCAGGGGAAACGTGTCAGTGCTCTGTAGTGTTGTTGGAACTGGGTTACAAGGTGACGGATCAGAGCAATAGGTATGTGCGCTGTGGGGTTTGTTTAGCTTTTGAGTTCACCCCTCCTTTCCCCTCTTTGGATTTCACTGTTGCTATCGTTTTACAATATCAGTGACTTCTGTGTGATTGTTCTTTATTGGCAGGGATGGTAGCCTTTGTACTATATACTGGATATATGTGCAAATATTCCTTTACCACTGCACCTGCTGGAAAATCTAAACATCAGTAGATTTCTTTTTTTCTCTCTCTCTCACTTTCTCAATTCTAACTGTAAAACGGCTTCGCTCTGAAAATTGAAGGTTTGTTACATTCTGAACACTCTTCTCCTTAGTTCCACAAAGCACACCAATAATTTAGAATTTAGCCTACAATTAATTAGGGTGGCCTTATACCTTTTAGTTTATGCAAAATGATTTTTTGCACTGAATCAAATGTTTTATGGTCACGATTCATCTTGTAGCTGGTTGGCTTGGTGACTATAAAACTTTTGATTCAGCGCAAACATTTTGAAAGTGGAAAATGGTACAAAACTGTATACATAAACAATAGAGGATAGACAATGATAGCAGCTTGCTAGCTGTTCGCGGGTGCGGTAAATATTTCCATAATAACAACGAGCTCCACCAATCACATCGCTGTTACTCTTTGGATTCTGGTTAGTGTAGTACTTTTCCTTGATGTCGCAAATACAACACGTTTTTCTTAAAACAAGGGCCACGTTCAGCCCCGACATAACAAGCAAATGGTTAATTTAAACTGAAACAAGGGTACGTTGAACACCCTGCTGTTTTCGCAAGCGCTCTGCCTTTTTATTAGCACGAGTTTACGTCGCTACTGATTAGGTATAAACCATATAAACCATCCAGGTGAGTATGTTGCTAACGAATTGGATAAATACCAGTGAACCCACGTAGTGACAGAAAGTCAGTTTCAATTGAAAAATTTAAACTGCAAATGCTTTAATATCTAAGACAACTTTACAAAACCTTGACAACGGATGTTTGGAAATCCATGTTAGCTTGACTATTACCATAACATAACTGCTATTACAGTTATGCAAGTAACAAGTAACAGGGGAAAGTGCTCCATTAGTACATGTGTATCATTTCAATGTTTAATTTTAACATTACTGTAGTATTTGACTTCTGTAAGCTCCATTTATTTTCAAAGCTGCTACTTTAAGTTTTTTTGTAACAAATGTTCAGTTTTTTTTTGTTAGTTTTGTTTAAACAAAGTAACCTTTGTACACCTGTTTTTACAAAAATTATGTATTTTCAGCAGCAACTTTAGTTTAATTTTAGTTTAAGGAATTATAGGCATACTTTATACTTTAATTCTAGTTTGCTAAAATACATTTTCATGAAAAGTGTTAGTCTAAGCTTGGTGAACAATATCGTGTGTGTATGTTTTTTTTTTTGCAGTTGTGTGTGTGTATGTGAGAGAAAATGTGGTTGCGTGTATGTGAATAAAGCTGTTTATGTATATATGTATGTCCATAAGTATATGAGCTATGAGCATTCATACTTTTGTATTTTCCCACACACTAAATGTGATTAATCGCAAGACAATTACAAAGTTTCCAGCTTAGCTTATCTTGACCCTTCTCTTTCACTCATCATACAGGAGGGAGTTTATTTTCTCTTCGCTGTGCTCCGATTAGTGCTCATTTATCCATGGTGAAGAGAGGTTGTGGCTGTGTTGAGGAGTGTAATATTTCGGCCTCTTTGACCTCTAACTGATTCCTGCAAAACACTGGTGTATCATGTGTACCAACGGTCAAAATGGCAGACGGAAAATGCATGTTACTAACATGAAAACATGGTTGATAACACCATGTGCTTGTTTATGAATATGGGTTTGCATGCATTGAAATATGAGTGTTTGTGTCTGAATGCAAGGATACATATTTATGTGTGCAGAGTACATGGGTTTATGGGTTGGCACATTGTGATTGTTCTGTCAAAACTGTAAAAGTAGAACTTACAGATTTTCCTCATCAAAGCTCATGTACAATATGTTTTACATTACACAATTTGTTTTCAATGTTTTGACTTTCTTTTGCCTTAGGTTTCTGAAATGTTAGTTTTTTTTGCCTGTGCAGTAGTATCTACCATCAGTTACAACATAAAAGAGAGAGATAGAGTTAAACGTGGCTTGACTTTTTTTTTTAAATGTATGTAAGGGTTTACTGATGTACTCCAATGTCACTTGTTCTTATGTGACTATTTTAACATATCAAATCACGATACCTTGAAATATTTACTGTACACAAATTGGATAATAGTGACCTAGAAATAGAAAAAAAATCCCTTTTGCTTTCTTGACACAATGAGTATGATGCAACTTGCTAGTATTTCACACAAAATAAGAGGGTAGAGCAGCTGCTGATAAAGCCAATAGTATATTCCTGAATAACTATACCTTTTAACT
The DNA here is from genome assembly GCF_010015445.1 of Perca fluviatilis. Taxonomy (NCBI): domain Eukaryota; kingdom Metazoa; phylum Chordata; class Actinopteri; order Perciformes; family Percidae; genus Perca; species Perca fluviatilis. The sequence continues at coordinate 9,397,289 of NC_053130.1, read as the reverse complement.
AAATTAAAATTGTATTATTTGTGTCATAGTCCAAGAGATTTCTAATGAAACTTCACTCTAAGAAGAGCAGTGTCAATCCAACAACAGCCTTCATACAAAATGATTTTATACATATACATATATATATATATATATATATATATATATACTAATAGCTTAATGATACATGCAATATTTATGCAAGAAAGCATCTGAAAATGTATGCCTTCTTGTGTGTTGTGTGTGTTGTGTGTGTACGCACTTGAGTATATCTTGGAAGTCTTTACCCATACTTACCACTTCTGACTGAAATCTATCTTCTCCCCTCTCCTGCCTCTTCACAGGAAGCTGTCATCTGCCTCTTTGATGCTAAGTAATTATGGACCATAACCGTCCCAAATATCAGTCCCCAAGGAAAAATATTGCACATGGTGTATGATTATATTGTAATAATATTGCGGGATGATAAAAAAGAAGGACAACGATATATGGCCGTATCGATATTTTGTCACACCACTATTTAAGAATGTGCATGCTTGTCCTAGCCATCTGCTGGGGTGTGTATCATTTCCTCGAACAGCTCTGCAGCTCTCTTAGCTAGCTGCTTTTACACCTTTTTGCCAGAATTTTGTGCCAAGTAGGACTGATTTCTACTCTATGATGTTCGATTGATATCGCCCAAGAAATGTGTCAAATACAGAATCATGACATCACAATGCTATTCTCGAATACTGAGGAGTTAATGCTACTGGTAAACAGGAGTGGGTATGTACATACACAGTAAGTACCTGGCATGGATGTTTAAGAAAAGGGATGTTTTGAGGTAGCCATAATCACTAGAGGAGAAGAAGATGAACCATTTTCATACTGTTTGTCTGTGATAAACTCTAATCAGGCAGTGTTTGATGGTGTGCACACATATCATTATTATGCATATGTATGAGTTTAGTCGTTAAATATTCATCAGAGAGCGTCATTGTTTTTGGAGGACTACATATGGGGTAATTAGAGCAATAGTTTATATCTACATAACAACTGCCTTCTGGTGCAAAGGGACTCTGCTTTAATGTCAAACAGGCAGCGACAGAGGCATGTGCGTGTGTGTGAGTGTGCGAGTGCGTGCGTGTGTGTATGTGTGTGTTTGTGTGAGAGAGAGTGAAGGTGGTGGTGCCATGTTAAATGTGAAACAGACAGTGGCAATGCCTCAGTGGCACAGAGGGAAAGGCGTGACCATCTAAACTGCCCCCTAGAGAACCAGAGAATTCATTCCTAGCCACAGCTCTCTCTCTCTCTCTCTCTCTCTCTCTCTCTCTCTCTCTCTCTCTCTCTCTCTCTCTCTCTCTCTCTCTCTCTCTCTCTCTCTCTCTCTCTCTATGTGAATACAGCTGCAGGAGATATGAAAGGTCAGGTGATACGGTGATACATTAGGGTTAGCATGATACCAGTTGGACTCTTAAATAATTGGATTTCCTTCCGATAATCATGAGGTTATGATCATGGTCACTTTCTTGTTCAAACATAGTCAACAATACAGCAATATGAAAAACAAAATGCAATTAATTATTACTATGATTTGGCATACAGGGAGTTAGTTTGGTGGAGGAAATACAGAAGAGAAATAACATGTTTGTAATGTTCTGTCCTTTTCTCACCAGCATGCTAATAAAACTGGTATGAAAACAAACCATCATAAACTGAGTGCTTCGAATTCAAGAATTGAAATATGTCCATGTCTCCACAAACAACTGTGAGATCCCACTGGGTTTTTAAATGTTGAAGTGGCAATCCTTAAGATTTCAGTCCTGGTTGATTTAGAATTTCTATTTGAGTGAAAACAAATGAAATTGTCCCAAGAAAAAGAAACATAATTAATCTCATTCTATTTCTGTGGTTTGGACTGGAGTCTTGTTGTTGATACATTAGCCTAAAGTTTTCAGAATTGTGTGCATAGTTCCCTTAACTGTAATAGACCGAATCACTGTGACATCACGCTAACACCAAAATCTATTCCGGGTAGACAGATGGCAGTTGGTTTGAATTGCCGAGATATGTGAAATCGAAAGTCGAAGAGGGCATTGCTCTTTGATTCTGAGGGGCCAACACCAAAACGTGATGTGTATTGTTAGTTTTTGGTTGCCCAAGTTCTGTCTGTCCTATCCGCAAACCCCCCAAAAAACCCTAACCCTTCATCCGGCCTGCGGCAGAATTGAGGTGGCTGATGAAGTGATGTTTGTGTCTGTGGTGTTGAAGGTCAGCTCTCCCTGCTGTGTGTTGTCGTTCAGTTGGTCTACCACAGTGTGTCAGGGACAAAAGTGTGGCTTAGAGCTTTGTCTGTGTGTGTTGAATGAGTAGGTTAGTTATTGGCACACATGGATATGCTTATTTACGTGTATATCTATAACATTTGTTTATAAATATACTATGTTTATGAGAGAGAGTTTTTATTTCAAACACATGCTTGTATACTGTTTTTATATGTTTTGACTATGTATGCATTCAGAGGTCTTTTGACTTGCTTATGCAATTCTTTCACAATTTAGAATGTACTATAGTGCACTTGTGTTATGTCGTGTGGAGTGTGCGTTAGAGAGTGTAAAGTATGTTTTTGTGTGTCCTATGAATGCATTGACATTTACCTTTGCCATCACATCATCAAACACTTCCCAAGAACTTTTCATCAGTTCCCACTGCACTCCATGAAACAAAGTACAAAACTACCTTCCTTAGCCTATGAAAATCCCACCACAGCAACATTGCATGTGTTACTCACTCACAATTCATGGCATTCCAAAAATGGATATGCTACACAATACGCAAAGAGGGTGTGCTTCTTTGCATCATTAATCTTTGGCGCATACTTTGTTTATAGGCAGCAACTTGACCACTACGAATTAGATTAAAACTGGGAAAGTGAGCGAACGAGAGAGAAGTGGGAGAATTGTTTCAGCAATAAATCAGAGCCAAAGTGGAGTTTCCATTTTGTCGTAAAAGACGATGCTGTGGTCTTGGGGTTGAATGCATGCGGTTCATCTATTTTATGATGTTATAGCATTCTCTTTTTTAGTCTTTCAAACCCATGCTGCTCTGCACACTTTATGCTCTTTTTGTTCTCTCCATTATTTAATTTGCTTTCTGCCGTCTTTTCTACTTTTACTAGTATTACCGCACTGTCCTTCTGACTGTTTTATACTCCCAAACAAAATATAGCAATGGCATGAAATGGTATGTATGTGTCATTGTCTTTGATATTACTATGGAATCAAATCACTGGGTATAATGTAAAATTATCTCTCTTTAGGATCCTAGTTTGTTTTTACTAGACATGTATATTATGGCTGAGTATTACTCACACTAATCTCCTGTAGGCAGCTACTTATTGCAAAAAAAAAAGCTGTGATAAAACCACTGTACACTACCTGCCTAGTATCAAATGACAGATGGAAAGAGTTAATGTGGCTGGTGAAAAGGGTTGAGCAGTAGCAGCCAAAGACCCAGATATTTTTCTCAGGAATTGACAGAGACCAAATCAAAGTGCTGTGTTTGCTGGGTGTCAAAGTAGGCAGTTTCTTGCCAACATTTGAATAACACAACTTCATAACCCTATCATATGTTGTTACTGTGTATCTGAGATCTTTTTCTGATGTTTTCCTGACCCAATTGATCAAAAATAATAATTAATTCAGCTGTAAGCATTAATCAGAAACTAATTGGGATATTTTGGTATGATTACTGTAATTTAATAATAATAAGAAAGCAGTTGGGGGTTCGGTGCCTTGCTTAAGAGAACCTTGCCAGTGCCCAGGAGGTGAATTGGCACCTCTCCAGCTACCAGTCCACCACCATACTTTTGTCCATATGGGGACTTGAACCGGCAACCCTCCGGTTCCCAACTCCCTGCAGACTGAGCTACTGCCTCCCCTGTTAATGAAACTATTCCTGGGACTGGTGGAATAAATGAGTTATACTCATCTCGTTTGAGACTGGCAGAAATTCCACCTTCAGTATTAATTGGGATTATAATGTGTTCCTGTTTTTTTGTTTTTTTTACTGTTTATTCCTTTTTTGCTATGAAGTTTCTAAATTCCCAAAACGTTCAAGGAAACCTGATGAAGGGGATTTAAGACCTGTGGTTGCTAATCTTTTTGCCGTTGCTTCTTTCACTTACATGAATTATACTAATGGCTAATGAGTTATAAAGTAAAGTTACAATTGTGAGAAGAGTAGAGTTTGTATTCCTTCTTTAAAGCTACCTTTGCTGTCTTTTCCACTGCTTCTCTCTCCATCTGTCTCATTCTACCAGGGCAGTAGCTGCTGAGGAGAAGGTTCCTCTCAAAAAAACACCAGGCAGACCTGCCTTGCCCTGAGTCAGACCAGAGCGAGCCCACGGCCAGATGCACACAGAGGAAAAAAGGAGAGTGATACTAGGTGAGACAGAGAAAGTTAATGTGTGAAAAAACAGGAGAGCGGTTGCGTACCTGTGGTCTTGAAAGCTAAAGTGTGCATTAGGTTTTTCTTAAATTTTTGTGAAAGGAACAAACTTTAAATAATACCCCTGAAGTACAATTCCGGCGCAAAATGAACCTAGGGGTTAATAACATATGTGTACCGAGTCAACCGTTCTCTGGGATCTGTTTTCATGCTAATCGAATGTGTCTCTAGCTTGAAACAAGCTTCCGCAAACTGCTGATTAGCTTATATAGCTAGTCGTCAGGGCAGAGGGTAAATCGCTATTTCTACGCCACTAATAAGGCTCAAAATAGCACCACACTTCAACGGTAGCATAATGAGGGTCCTCCTGGTTCGACTGGTCATGACTGTTTTCCCAAGATGGCGCCTGCCTGTATATATATATTTTTAATAAACTGTCTGTACACTTACAAAGTTCTCAATGCTTCGGTTTACATCTAGGAACCCTCATTATGCTACCATTGAAGTATGGTGCTATTTTGAGCCTTGTTAGTGGTGTAGAAATAGCGATTTACCCTCTGCCCGACGCAAGTGTCTTTGCTATTTTAAGTTGTCGTTTAAATAGCAAGTGCACCTGCGCCCATCTTTTCGCCCATGGCCGTGCTGGTCTTACAGGGTGGTGTGTTGTGTGTTCAGGTGAATTCTTGGCGTATTGCTATGTTGAGGCAGCGGGAAGTGATCGCCAACAAAAACCTGGTCTAAAGTCAATACTGCAGCATTTCATTATTTTAACAGTGCATTAGTAAAATGCAGCTAGATTAATGCACAGCGCGCACACACTGTGCTTATTACACACACACAGGGAAGCGCAGCAGCACACAAACATGCAAAAGATTGCAAATAAAAATATTACGGTGCAAATCCGCCATCATAATAGCAATGTGCCAAGGTACAAACGCGCCTGGCTTTTAAAGGGAATGGGAGATGAGACTCTGAGTGGTTTATTGCATGTCTCGCCCAACATGCCTCTATGAATTGATGAAGACACTAACTACAACCCTTTTGAACCATGGCGCACAGACCCTTCTTCAAACTAGCAAAAGTGGATTTGGACACGCTTAGGTTTAAATAGGGCCCATTTTGTTTAATGGGAACTACAGTGAACTCGATGTCAATAACAAACAGTTAAAAGATCAAATATGCCACTTTAATTTGCAATCAATGCATGCTCTAAAATGATTAAAACAACTCCGAAGAAGATGCGAAGATATATGTGTGATAGTATAAGTACATAAGGGTGGGCAGGTGTGTCGATGTTTATGTATTGTATACCATATGTGTGGATAGAGATTATAAATCAAGATTCTCATTATGACCATGATTTGAAAGACTTTTCAGTTACTTTACATAATGAAGTGAGTATGGGGCCTTGATTAAAAATGTGCCATTAGCAAATGTGTGAGGCAAACCGTAAAATACTCTCTAAAAAAAATGATATTCATAACTCCTATACATTTTCCTGTCTGAAACATAGGCTATCATTCAAAATTCTAGAAATTGCACAACTAAACGAACCCTATCAAACAGGTTATATGGGCATCTGTGGGTGGTGTTTATAAGAATAACTTCATTTATATAGCACCTTTCAAAACAGTAAAAACAAAAGTCTATAAAATCCAGAACAGAAAATGACCCCACGGCCACTGTGGCGATTTTGTGCTTGCATAAATGTAAACACAAAAATTACTGTGTCCACTGACGCACGCACGCACGCCACACACACACAGACACACACACACACACACACACACACACACACACACACACACACACACACACACACACACACACACACACACACACACACACACACACACACACACACACACACACACACACACACACTTTTATATGTATATCTATGCACTGCAAACACACATATATGCACACTTACTCACACCCTAAGGCATACACGTGCATGAACATACAGCAAGCATGCATACACATAAAACGACACATGAACAGTTTACCAACACTCTGCACATACAGAAATAACGTGTATACTGCCACACACCTACACACATACTTCACTATATCTGTGCGGACATACATACACTTTTGAAAAAAAAAAATTGCAGCAGTGGTAAAATGAGAGTGGTAATGTAGTGCTCTCTTTCTGGGAGTTTAAAGGCCACCAGGGACCTCAGTATGGCTAAATGGCTGCTAGTAACAACTACCACACTGTCAGCATGCAAACCTTAGGGATCTCATTATTTATAATAACACTGCATTCTAAATATTTGAGTTATAAATAGGGATTTAGTTATTGTTAAGTTTCTCCACCCTGGTACTGACAGTACAATTTGATGAAACAATCAGCTAGGAAGGAATCAGTTTCTCAGGAAGCAACATTTTAACATTTTCTCAGCATTACACCATTATCAAGAGAGATTTCAAATAATCTAACAGAAATGTTAAGAACAAGAATGCACTGTTAAACTGTAAAGAAAATAGCCATTAAATATGCTTTTTTTCTTCTTTTTTTTATCTCTATGGCAATTTTGACATTTCAATTTGGACTGATCTAATAACAGGAGTAGATCTAAAATAGGATGTGGAATCATTTTAGATGAAGCATTACAGCAGTGATGGACATTTGAGTGTTTGGGGTAACTATTGAAGATGCTTTTGGTTTTATCTCTGATGCATTTCTGTTCTTTTTTTGATATATTCTTCCTTTTCTTGTGGATGATGGGCAAAACATAAATTAAGCTAGTTTGGGATCCACATTATTAATGATAAATGTCAGATTTTGGCCTCAGTTAAAGAAAAGCAAGATCCACCATTCAACCATAGTACACTACAGAAAGAAGACACACACACACACACACACACGGTACAACGTTGGATAATGTATGAAGTTTCACATTGGTGAACTGCATCATAAATTTTACTGACCGCTTTCCTCTTCATCCTGAAACACTGTTTTGACTATGTCAAACAATGGGTGACATTCAAGCCCTACATAAGTTACATAAAACCAAAGAGCTGGTTTCGCGGCATTGCTTTTCTCTCTGTTTGGGTTCCAAGTCTGACCAGAGTTATGAGTCTGATTTCAATCACCAGATACTATTGCAGTGGCCAGGGCTTTCAGTTTCAAGGGAGGAAAAAAAGTTAAATACTGTAGAAAAAACATTGCAACACGTAATCAGATATGCCATATGACATTTTCTTCCCCCAAACTCAAAGTGCACTCGCTCTCGCTCACACACACAGACACTCTCACATGCATGGATGCAGACACAAAGTATGCTCCAGTAGTCTCGCATAAAGTGCACACATACAGACACATAACGGCATACACTGTCTGCCTGCCTACCAGAAAGTCAGAGCCTTTTTCCGCAGACAATCCTTCACTGTTTCCTCCAGTCACCTAATTGGCTTTACCCAGACCCAGCCCACAGACCTGAGTCAGAAACAATTAAAAACTTCATTTATATTCCTGCAGTAAGCTCATGGGCTCCCACGGCGTGCAACTACACCCATCATGAGCCCTCATCATCTGTGTGTGATTTTAAACTTCAGGCCGTTTTACATATTTATTTGAACGTGGCCCGATTTGAAGGCTTTGCGGACTGTAGAGCGAAAAAATGCCTTTTGGTCACACAAATAATCTGGACCTCGTCCAGTGTTGCCTTTAAATAAATATCTGATTCAGAAAATATTAGCTTTCCGAGCAGCCTGTTTATTGTTTGACTTTTCCGAGGCTTAAATTGACTAGGTAAACACTTTTGCTTTTACATCGGCAGTGATTCAAAAGCCTGGGATTTCAAAAGGGGGCCTGACAGAGGTAATAACCACATTTGACAAATAAACAATCCCCCCCGTCTCAATCCCACTGAATTGGTCCAACCCTGCGACTGGAATTACCTTTTGCCCTAACAGCCATTTTTAGAATGTACTGAAAATGTATAGATGACCACATACCAAGCAAAGAAATATGTGAATTTAGCAAATCTCAGTTTTACCCATGTAACCAAATCCAGCATGTGGACATAGATTTTTATCAGAGTCCATTTGGTTTTTATTTGTAATTTGGGCAGCAGTGGACCAGTTTAATGACAGGAGTGGATCTAAAATAGGATGTGGCATCGTTTGAATCAAAGATTTAAGATTAAGCTGTCGGCATTGCAGCGGCGAGCGCAATCAGATTCTCTGGTGTATTTTCTGGATCCAGTGTTGTCACTTTGTAAACTGTAACTTGATGCATAGGCAGATTAAAGCGCTCAAGCAGTTAGAAAACACGGAAGTGATACCTGATCTTACCGCAGGTCAAAATGTTCATCATTGTTTTAGAAGAGGACATTCACTTGAGTAAATGACTTGCACTAAACTACTTTTACTGCATTTGTGAGGCCTATTTCTAAGTTTGAATGTGTCACTTACTGTTACTTCAAAAAGACTTTCTGAAAAAATAAAATAAAACTAACAATACAGTCATGCTATTTGTTCTTTAAAAAGGCTGAAAACCACATTAACAGTGCACACAGGCAAGATGAACATAGCAAATTAACACAATAGAGAAAATAAAAAAGTTAACAGACAGAGCTAAAATAAAGTGTGTGTGTGTGTATGTGTGTATGTGTGTGTGTGTGTATGTGTGTGTGTGTGTGTGTGTGTGTGTGTGTGTGTGTAATATATGAGGTGTTTGTGGAGATGAGCCTTGCGTGCCAGGGGCCACAGCAGGTGCAGTACGTCTCTGGAATGCTGTGTCCTAGTATGTGTTGGGTGGGTGGTATCCTTCCTTCTCATCATCTCAGCTTTCTCCACCTCTTCTCTCTGTCGATATAAATAAAAACAGACAACTCACCACAAAACAGCAGTGGTCCTCTGGAGCAAAGGAGACACATTTTGTTGACAGTGAGCGGCTTATCGGGTGTCGGTTTGAGATTCTCTCTGGTTATCTAAGGACACTGGAACACAGCAAGTGCGAGTCATTTTAATTAGACATTTTAACCCATTTAGAGTTGCTGGATAGTGTTTGTAATGAGGGAAATCACATTGTGAACGTCATTTAACGTACCTGTTACTTTCATATTAGGGATCATTTTGTGATACTTTTCTTCTTTCTTGCAAAATTACATGATTTAAACAGTTTAATATTTCTCATTGATTCTGTTGTAAACACCTGGCAAATAGTCAACAAGTCTTTATACCAAAAAATAAAGTAGGTTGTTTGTTAGTGTATTGCCTTTTAGGTAGTACAGTCAAGGTTAGACAGCTAAAATACTAGGTACAGATTTGGGAATGATTGTGTGTTTTGGAGTATATCGAGCAGCAAGAGAGTTGTTTACCTCTTCTTATCCCATAACAGTAGGGAACTTTTAGTGTCTTGCATCTGTTTTTCTGTATTTGTTTCAAACACCTGTTAAGCCATTATTTGCACATTTGTTCTCTCAGCATCCATGATGGTGCCAGATGTAGTTGCTAGAAAACATATAAGAATTATCCTAGTGTGACTAAAACTAACTAGGAAGAGGAAGCATTCTCTCTTACTAAACCTTAGATCACTAATTTCAATTGGCTGCATTGAGTAATACACTTTTTTGGGCACAGAGAAATTATTTCTTTGAAGATATGATGTAATATTTTACTCTGCTCCACTCTACCCAGCATCTCCACTTTGCCTCTGGGATTCCCGTTATGAACTGTCGGAGACTAGCAAAATCCCCTTCCTCCAGTCCTCTATTCCACATATCTCCCGCCATCTCCAGTCCTCTTGTCCACTCCTCTTCCATTCCATCGCCCCTCCTCCCTCTCTGTTAGTAATGGATTACATGTCTCCACTCAGCCTTTCCTGTCCTCAGTGAATCATGGGGCCGAAGCCAAGGGTGGACCTCAGGGGTGGGTGGGAACTCCAGCAAACCAAGGGGAAACTCCAGATATTGGGTTACTGTGTTCTTAGCTCCAGATATGATGTAGTGAGTGTGAGTATGTGTGCATAGTGGGGCCTTTCATTGTCCTACACATCCATCGCAGGGTGAGGTCGATGTGGAAATATGGGATGAATCTGTGGCGAGAGGGTGATGCTGGAAGGACTCAAGAGGGAGATACTATGATACTATATATCTTTAATGTGAAGTGCTTATGAAGTACATTTGTGTACATTGTAAAGAATGAAACCTCATTTTGCACAATACAAGTATCACTTTTACTAAGGTTTCAATATCCATCATTAACTATTGCGTGATTTGTCTTTTGAACTCAAAAAGCAAGTGTTCTGATGTTTATTTGCAGCTGAAAATGATTTGAATTAGTGCTCACTAATAAAAGCATATAATTGTTTTAACTGTGGATACCTTCTAGGAATATATACTATATTGATACAAAGATAAAAAATATCGCAAACTAGCACATGATAAACAATGAAAACCTATTGAAACACAGCAGAGGAAAAGGGTGAATATTGTATGAGCATTCACAATATGAAATGAATGTGTGTTGTTGTGTTGATATCTACTGTAGCTTGACTGCAATATAATTAACATCAGAGCTCTTTGTCGTGTCAGATGCTAATTATTAGCTTTGTCTGTGTGCTGTTAGTTATGTCTGCTGCGGCTGTCTGTGGTTGTCTAGGACAGCAGGACTTTGTTGGCTTTGTTCCGTTTTTGGCTGAGATTCCTGCACATGTCAAGCCCAAAGCTAGATGCAGCAGTAAATTTGTTGGGCAGCGATAAAAATACCATTACAGTGGAGTGAGGACAGCGCTGAAAGCTAGCATACGTAGCTGTAGTTCATTGACTAACATCTAAACTCCCCTTTTTCATCCCTGTAAATCAGACTAGTCAGGGGCTTAAGGGCCTAACAGCCAAGGGACACACCAGTCAGACGTTGTTGAGGAGGTGTTGGGGGGGGGGTATATTTGCACGAGTTGAGAAGACAGACAGAATTGTTTCATTGCACAAAATAACCAGACTATAGGCTGCTCTCAGGTATATGGTCCAACATGAAAACTTTAGTTTTCCATGGGAATACTAAGCCATTTTTGCTTGAATTTCATCAACAAAGTGATGACATCCTGTAACCTTTGAGAGTAGGCCTAAAACTATAGTTTGTATTACAAAGTTAAAGATTATATTATTATTAGTTTGACAGGCAATCTGCATATGTTAACTTTCATTATTTCTCAAAGTAACGGCAAGTAATATATCTGATAATGTTTATATAGGACATTTTATGTGACCATGCCCCTGGCATGATACAGTGAAATGAGCTCAATGAATAACGTACTAAAGTAAGGGTTAATCTATGATACAGTGAAATGAGCTCAATGAATAAAGTACTAAAGTAAGGGTTAATCTATGTGCAGGTGGCCTGATGCATAGAGAGCATGTGACCAAACAATGACATGTTTGATCCCAACAGCTGCCAGGGTTACCTGAATACACTGAATAAAATTAAACTTGATTATTGCCCCACTTCCTGTTGTGAAAGAAAGAAATCAGAAGCAGTTTTATATCCAGCTAAAGCATCTACTAAATGCAGATTTACAGTTTGTGTTATCCCAGCGTGCTTATAGCTGCCTGTATGTGACCATTGACCAAACTACAGACATAAAAAAGCATGCCTCTCTTTGCATAAAGTAATGATGGCAATCTTTCAGAGGCAGTGACAATGTTCTAAAAATCCCTCTCAAAGTCTAATAAAGTGGTCCATCAGCCCTTTGCTTCTAATTTTCAGTTGTAAGCAAAGGCTGTTTGGCACATATGTAAATGTTGCTAAGCAAAGCAAAGCAAAGTGCCAAGGAGTTGTGCTGAGTGCTGTGTAGATGCCATTGTGACATTGCAAATAAATAAATGTAATCCTCATTAAAATATGCCAACCTCTGGATATATTAAAGCTGCAAGAAGTCAGCCAGAAATGGTGTTAGTAAAATAATAATACAACCTTTTTAACAGTTTTATTACAGTTTTATTATGGTCTTTCTAAGTCAGACATCAACCCACTCCATAACATAGTGTCTATTTTAAAGTTGCCCTTTTGGCAGGTCTACAGCTCACATTCATAAACGGCATAGGAATTTCTTTCTGTCATCTTACTATATATTTCAAGATAAAAGAAAGCCAAAATAATGACTTTAATATCATTGTTAATGTGCTGCAGACGGTGTACTGGGTCAAAGTGACTCAGACATTAGCTAACTTAAGCTTAAGAGTTATAACGTTGGACCCCAATCCACGCTTTTCATTAGTATAATGTTTTCTTAATTATTTTCTCTTCAGACAGTGAGAGGACACACTAATGCGCTTTGCAGTTTAATGAATGCAGCGTGTTGGGTTAAGGTCACCAAATATTGCCAAATAGAGATCCATCAATTATTTTCATATAATTAGTCTATTATTCTTTAAATAAGAATGATAAAAAAAGGTGTTATTGTGGGTCTAATAACTGTCTCCATTACATTTCTTTGAATAATAACTAACATTTTTACACGTCTTTTCTAACCCAAATCATGCTCTTGTTAATTACAGCAGCAGACATGCTAACTCCATGGCTTAAAACTTGTGCACTAAGACCAGTCCTGCAGCTATCATGCTCAGTTTTAATTGGCTGCCTGTGTGAAGAGGCATGCTTGATTCCACATCAGTGTGCTTCGGACTCATCCACCTCTATAAAGTTTGTCTGTCCTCCTGCATGAAATTAATGAAACTCACCGTGTTCTTTTCCCAACTTCAAATGGACAGAAACCGTCTGAAGTGCCAAAATCTCTGTAACAGAGAGTCCATAATGAGCTCAGAGTTGCCGTTTTCACCTGACTCCCCACTATTTATTACCTGTGGAACATGTGAAATAATTAGCTCACTTTCACAGTCTTTTCATCAGAGCGGTACGAGAGGTTGCCTCACCTGATTGTGGCCTGCAGCCAGAGTAAACCTCCACCACTCTTTAAAGATGATAGAGTCTGCTAAAGGACATACTGTATGAGAAGTGTCATTACATAATACAGTACATTATCACTTCGATTATAAGGGGGTACTTCACATGCTGCAGCACTTGTGGTTTAACTGTTACCAGTGCATATATCATATTGCAAGAGGAATTGTTGATGCATAACAATTATGATAAAGCAATACTTTGGTACAATATTGCCCTGCTATATATACAAGATGTCTGAGTATGAATTCAAATGACCTTTTACAGAATACTTGTTACAGACTTAAAACACAAGTGAACAGGCATCACTTATTAAATAAATACATTATAATTGTTAATCCTTTTATCTCCATTTATTACCCTTGATGTTTATTGTCCTTTGTGAGACATCAATGGAGCTATTTTACAAGGCTACCAGTGAATTTTGTTAGACAAAGCCACACAGTATATAAAGGATTGTAATCTTGATATTTTTATATCTATATATAGGTATACTTTGTTTAGATAATATTTAAGCTGGAAAGCAGTAATGGAGGCAGAAAACAAAAAACACAAGTGGAGGCCCTCATGTAGCACAAAGTGTACATAAAAACATTTAAGAGCTCATCAGCCTAAAACCAAAAGCTTTTTCAGTAACTTTGGAAGGCTGTAAAGTGGATGGTAATGAATTGTGTTTTCCAACTTTACTTTCTTTTGCAAAGGCATGCAGCACCTTTACGAGGTGAACACTCACTTTCTCCCCTTCATTCCCCAGATTAACTGGGCTGCATGTTTTAAAGTCTTGGCTTGATGTCAATGAGACTGTAAAATAAATGAAATCAACTAAATTGAGTTGGATTTGCAACATCTGTCCTCTACAAAATAAACAAATAAAAACTCTGTTGGCGTAAATTTGCATTTCTACAAATTGTTTTGCGCACTCTTGCTGATTAAAAGTGTGTATGTTGCAAATATACTCAAAGTATTTGACCAAATGCATTTACATTGTAGGCAGCTAACGTTCTTATTAAGATTAGCCTACGTTGCGTGCAAACTGGATTTTAGTTTTCAGTACTAAAATACTGGACTGCTTGTTGAGAATATTTTAATACAAATTTTAAAGCAAAAATAGAAATAAGAAACATATGTTCAACACCATGGGTTTTATGTAACATCCACAAAATATTGTGCACAACAGACCAATGAGTGAGCGAGTTCATCAGCCCAGTTTAGGTTTGGTATTCCCCTTCGACCGCCATGACGTTCAAACTGTTGTTTTGTGAAGAATGGGCAGTGTGTGAAGCCCTGATGTTTCCTATGTGCCGCTACTGGTTAAACAGACAGATGCATAGCTGTAGTTAATGAGGTGTTGAAAGAAGAAACCCTTTATGTCCCTCTCTCTCCTGCTTTTTACCACTGATATATTAGATCCTCCTTCGCTTTCCTCCTCCACTTTCTGCACTTGATGATCTTGCTGTCGTGACCTTTAATACCTTTTCGCATTTGCTCTTATTGTCTTTACACACTAGAAGTAACTCGGTGGTTAATGTGTTTGTTGGTGAAGTTAAGTCTATGTAGTTGCCCAGTACACCTAGAAACTTTCAAAGTTGCTGTTACAATGGTAATACAATAAAGAGCTTACTAATGACCCAAACAGTGGACGCATACATTGTGAGCTTCGTTATTCCTGGAGTCTAATACATAAAATGTATGGACGACACTGGATGGCTATGGATGACTGGATTACACTCTAGAATTGCCACTCCTTACTGCTTGTTGCATGTTATATTGGAGAGCCATGAATGCATGGTTATTCCAATGTAGCATTTCGGATGAGTCCAAATAGATGCAGCGGTTAGTTACCTTCCTTTATTCCTTATGAAGAAACTTGTGAGAATATTGCTATTTCTTCTTTTGTCTGGCTCCTGTGAAGACTTTTGGATATGGTTAAAACGCTTTGCCTTTTCTCATCAACCCTCTCGTATGTGGCCAAAAGAGTACTTAAGACCTTCCAGCTTTAATTTAGAGTGGATGAATGTTCCCAATGTTCTACTGCGAGTGTGAATACTGTTTGATTGAAACAAGGTGGCATGCACTTGATTTAACCCCCTGAAAGGAGTGTCAGTTCAAATTCTCCCCTAATCAGAGTCTGGCCTGTCACAATGGCCTCCAAAGCCAGAACAGCCTGAAAAATATGTGCCTTGACTGGCCTAATGACATTTTACACGTAATAAACTTACTCTTGGACACCATTTACCACTACAGGGAGCCGGTCTGAGAATTTGACACGACTTTTACAAGGCCCACGGTAGTTGCCTTTCTCTAAACTGCTTTTGCCTGGGGTGAAAATCACATTGAAGTTGGTGGTTGGACCTTTTGTGCATGCAAATTTTCAATGCAGCGTGTGCGGCTGGTGGGTATAGTTACTGATGAAGAGGTAGGATGTTAATACAGTACTGTATGCTATTTTATGAATTGCAGATCCATTGTGAGCACTTTTAGCTCTCATTAAACTGTATGATAATCTGTGGAGCTATACACAGCAAGTATAGCTCTTATTATGCTTTTTATTGTTTCCTCCACCAAGGAGGTTATGTTTTCAGCTCAGTCTGTTTGTTTGTTGGTTGGTTTGTTTGTTTGTCAGCAGGATTAAGGAAACACTATAGGCCTGATTGTCATGGAATTTGCTGGAAGGGTGTAGCATGGGCCATAAAAGAACCCATTCAATTTTGTAGTAGATCCTAATAACGGGACGGATACACACATTATTTTTTTCGAGGGCATTAGTAACCAGAGGTGGGCTGTGACTTTTTCACTAGGTGAGGTTTCGGCTTTAAAGGTCGCTCAGTGTATTTTGGCCGTCTCCGTTATGTTTGCAGATGCGACCCAGGATGCCACAGACAGACACTCAGCGGCAACATTTAGATGGTGTGTTTTAGTTTGTGTGATTGATTATCACGTTATATTTATAGTGTTAGCTTATACAGTGTCACCCTCAAATTGTGCGTTTTGCAATAAGTTTAATAGTGGTCACAACATAAGCGTGGTCCTGACTGCTGGTTCTAATAGTTTCAGAAATATATCGAGACATTTATATTGGTTGCGGTTGCAGATTTTCATATCATAGAAGACTGGACCATTGGCAAGGTGGAACGGTAGCCTCATTTTGTGCTTTAGTCTGGTAATATGGGTGTGTTATAACGTAGAAATGTTGTCTATTGCAGCTGTAATTGTAACTGTAACAGTGATCCTCATAACGAAGGGCATGAAAACCGCAAAGAGAGGAAGAGTGAAAGTGATCGAGTACACAGGAAAATTGACCCCCCAAAAAGCTGCCATTGTCGATGATGGATTCCTCCCTAATCGAAACAGTTTGCCCAGTCGCCCAGCTGGGCTTCATGTGCTTTTGATTACTCTCCGCCATTTAGTTCCACAAAATTACATGCTGCCTAATGGCCTTTTAATGGTTATAGGTTTCTCTGCTCTTTAATGAGCCTGCACCAGTTGGTTGCTAATGCCCTATGGAAATTTGGCAACTGTCCAGTGTGGTTAAGTATATTTCCCTCCAGTTTACAACTTTGTTGTGTGAAATCACAAACAAGGAGGTTGGGTGTGAGATGTGGAAATGTGGCTCCTGCTTCTCCTGTTGGCTTGTTTTGTCTTACTGTGGAGGCGAGCCACAGAGCTCCATAATTGTGCTATTAGGCGTTTGATTGTTAGCACTCTCATGCTCCCTGTGATTTTTCTGAGGTGATAATGTGGCAACTATTCTGTCTTTACACACATGTGCAGCACACACATTCCTTGCAGTGGTAAACAACACACAGTGAAACACACAGGATTGCCAAACATCTCTTATGTCTCAGCTTTGTAACAAGAAACGTATACACAGGAGGCTCTCAGGTGTCTGTGTGGGTCAAGAGGTCAAGGTTAGAGAGTTCACCCTCCCCCGAACTGACCTTAATCTTCACCACAGCCATTACTGATGTGTTTGTTTGATTTTTATCTCTACGGCACGGCTGTTTTTGTGTCCTGGTGTGTATGTGTATCTGTGCGTGTGTGTGTTTGTGTCTTAATGGGGACGTTAGCAGCTGCTTTTTGATGAGTGCCTGTTTACTGGACCTAATTAAGCAGAAAACGGCCACACATCTCCCCTGCTAAAGTAGGAACTTAAACAGATGGCCTGAGGACCCAAGAGGCTGTCTGACACCTTGCCCGCCCTGGATGGCCACTCTTCAGCCAGTCAAAAAAAAAAATAAAATAAAAAAAAACCAGTCCACAGTGTCCCTGTCAACACCATCCCATTTGAATCAAGGTCATTATCACTGCAAAAGTTCCCATCTGATAAAAAGTGATGCCACATCAGTTAAAAGATTGACAGAAGATAGAGGGTTACATTTTAATATTTCAGTTCAACTTATTACTGTAATCCAATAAATTTGATATGATTAACACTTGTCAGGCCAGGTTGAACATATTCTGCATATGTCCACTGAAAAGTTAAAAGTCTGACCGTCTGTTTTTTGTCTTGCAACCATTCACTCACCTCTTGGGGTTATTCCCTGTTTAAGCCTTTCTTTAGAATTTGACAGGTCTTGGGCAAAAACAAACTGCCCGATTGCCTCGGGGAGGAACTCTGTGATACGTCGTCTGCTTTGTTATTCTTCATATTGCTTTATCTGTCTGGAGTCTGACAGACACTTACCTGAGGGGACGTGAAGGACTAAACGGATCACGGAAGCAGCTCGCTACATGCCTCGCTGATGTCGACATCACCACGTAGCTATGCAAAGGGAGAGATGAATCCCCAGGCCGCAAGCACCATCATGTTTTAAAGAGTTGTTTTAACTATTACAACAGTGAACTGAAGAGGCACTCATGGACTGCAGTAAAGTCTTCTGTGACTCTGTTGACTACACTCTCAGTAGCTCCAATTCTACCAATGTTTTCCTTACTACAGCTACTTCTACTCCTACCACTTGTATTACTATAAAACACTGCTGCAACTAAATTCAAAATATACTCCACATCCACTAGTTGGTCAATCATCACCATTTGTGGAAATTTCAAAGTGCTGCACATCCTTTACAGGTTGAAAATCATGACTTATTTGGACTGTCCTTGTTCCACCGATCTGCTCAGGAACCCCACTGTGACTGTGTGTGTGTGTGTGTGTGTGTGTGAGTGTGTGTGTGTGTGAGTGTGTAAAAGGGGGGTGTAAATGGGGGGTGTAACAGTACTCTAGAGGGCAGCAAGAGACCATGTAGGATGAGTGGCAAATCTAGGACTTGGGCAAGGGGGGCAGGGGGACCTGGGGTTTGTATGAGGGTGGCACATGGCAATCAGTTATGATTACTATTGGCACACTTCAGTTTTTTTGATTTACAGCTTTTACAGGTCGGAAAAAAACATTACTGTCATCAAGGAATATACTATAACAGCAGTTTATTTAGCATATGTCAGATCAATCCATAGATCAGATGTGTTAAAAAGGCTGACATTCCATGTTAGTCCATGAAAATCACCTTCATACAGTTTTACAGCATGTTGATAATAAGAGCTGAACTCTATTACGGGATTGTCCCCTGTCATCACAGTCCCAGAGTAGACTGAGGAGGGCTAGAAACCCGACACTGCTGTTTGTGAGTCCAGGGAGGAACAAGCAGGATTAGGCTCAGAATGATAAGGCCGCCCAACATTGTAAACCTGCGCAAACAGTTTTTGATTCTGTATCCCCTGCCGACAACATGCTATGTTTTAACATTATGTTCCTCATGTCATATATCACCATATCAAAGAGGCATTGGGGTGATATCTGTCAGACACACGGTCAGTTTAGGTTGCGTATGAAGCTAATGGCACATGACCATATGCCTGTTTTAATGGAAAATGGGCTGTTGGAAACTCACAGTGGCACTGGACAGCTATTGCTTTGAATTTAAAAAAAACAAATTTTGAACATGTGAAACATCTGTCTGTGACATTTCTGATGCAAATATAAAGTCGCAGACGGTGAGTGATAAACTGAGACTAGATGTGAGCAATTAAACAAAATGGTCCCTGCACTCTTTATTACCCCTCACTACTGTGTACTATATATCTATACTTCAAGTATACATCTGACCTTTCCTGATGTACACGTTGCCATTGTTACACCAGCCCAGCCAAGTGCAACGACACCAACATAACTGACTATATTTGGGAGAAACATAGGTCAATGACACATGTCGAGACAACGGCCGGAGTTTGGCAAACGCTGACGCCATAAACAGGGTGATCAGTGTGTAAATGTCACTAGTCTTGGGAGCTGCACAGGGCTTTTCATTTGTTAGCTTTTATTACCTATCAGAGAGACAAGATGCCTATTATGTGCTGCCAAATCCACTCGACATGCCCGATCGGCCCTTGACCTTTTTATACCCGAGTTTACAGCATGGAAAACCTAGCCATACAGCCCATACACAGGCAGTATACAGTATCCCATAACTTAGCTTATAATAAATATATACTCTGTCACAGGCCAATCTGGGACATGTTAAACATCTCAATTTAAGATGCAGGGCTTTTAACAGAGCCTGAGTAAAAATGTGTTAGGCGCAACTGTCTGTAATGCCTAAATATATTTAGTGTTGTTCATAGAAAATGCTTCAACATGAGTACAAGGGAAAAAAACATGCTTACAATACAGCCCTAACAGTGTGAGATATTGGTACAATGAGGATATTAAATGTCTTCTTTCTTCCTCTCTGATATGCACAACCACACAACACACTGACATACTGTATGTGGTTAAAACAAATGGAAAGGGGTGCATTAGCGCTGTGGAATTGGATATATTCCCTGCTGAGAATCTATTGCAGTCGCACACAGTCAAACACACGCGCAATCTTCATTTCATTTTACAGGCACAAATTGAGCAGAGTCAAGCAGAACAATGAAATTATGTCTTATATTAATTCACACACATGCACGTTAGGCATATGGATAAAAAGCAAATAAGACAGATGTAATTTCAAGAACATCAGTGCACAGCAACAAATTTCTTGGATACACTTTAGATTACGCTGGGACTCTCTTATTAAATAATAGATCTTAGCAGCCAAACTCTGATTGTACATCTTTTTCTGATTTGATTTGATAAGTTGCCCAGCTAAATTTAGATTCCTTTTAATCAAATCTTGCTAACCTTGTTACATACAGTACTTGTAGATGAGCCAAGGTACAGCTTTCATCTTATGACCATCAAGGCAACTCTTAAAGCTAACATTAGTTTACTTGAGTTGATAGCTTCCTTTTGGCCATAGGACTACAAATGTTAGTTTGACGGCATTAAATCCTTATTTAATGCTTAAACTAAGCTTAAAATTATACAGGTGTTGTTTATTCATCAAGACAAACGACTTATCTTATAATTCGAATATTATCTTAAAGTCATCAAGTAATTTCCTGTTGGCAGGCATTATTTTTGAGCTCTGACCATGAGTGTTTCAGAGCCTTAATAAATGGGTCTTTCAGCATATTCTTGAATCCATCTTGAAGACTTAACTTACTTATGTGTGATTTTTCAACAGAACATTAATAACTTGTAACAGTATGTGTTATTAAACACATAATACTCTTGAAAAGTGACACAAATGCGTGCCATCTGAAAGAAGACACGTGGAGTGTTGGAAATGACACCTTGTGTTTTAAGAGTGTGTCCTTATTTAGCAAGATGCTTTCCATGGTGGCTTTATGGGCTGAATGCTGTCTGTCTGAATCACCCCTTTTAGTTAGAAGGGCCATTAACAGCTAATGCTATCCAGTGCTAAACTGTGCGGGAGGTAATGAAACCTCAGAGTCACGACACTTATCTCCCTCTGCAGTTACAGCTCCAACATGGCTGCCAGCCCGGCGTCGTATAGCCTGGGAGAAAATTAAGACAGTGTGAAATATCAGCGTCTCAGTCTCTGCTCGCAGATAGCAACAGGTTTAAACACCCCCATCTTGTACTTTAGTGGGAAGCGGTCTAGTTGTGGTAAAGGCGGGTATGCCTGGCGCTGTGTCCCATCATGCCAGAGAGTGTAGCGGGTATACTTATACCCATTCGTCTTCCAGCAAATGGAGCTGTAAAGGCGACACAGAGGACAGCTAGTCTGTCTCTCTGCGGGTTTAGCGATGTAAAAATGGATGGAAGAAATGATGAGTAATAACATTAATAATAATGTTCATACAACTTTACAGAGCACCTGTTTAAAACAGGAAAGGAGAACAACAAGAATAGTAAGAGAAGCATATGTGTCACAAATCTTGGATTAACCAGGCCTGGTCCAAACCAGCCTGGATCAGCTTCAACTGCTCGCCGCTCTTTCGATGATCTGAAGTGAGATTGTAAATTATGCTGGTAGACTGAAAAATGGTCAGTTATTAAACATTTCTGATTAGAAAATGATGAGCTGCACCTCTTGACACAAACACTGATGATGGGCACTTGAGCAACTAAGTACTTTTAACTAACAACTATGTTTTCTGGTCAGTGTTTTTATGTTAGTTTTTTTGCTGAAAAGATTGACCAATATAAGACCATCAGAGCCAAGCTTAGAAAGGCTAGCAACCAGCACAAGCTAGTTTAAGAGGGTTTGAAAGAAGAGACAAATGTAATACAGATTAAATCTACCATTCCTGTATGTTTTTAGCCCAGGTGTCGGGCTGTACAGATATACACATTACAAATAAACAGATTACAATGTGGGACACAAGGTGAAATAATAGTTCTGTTAAAATACTGTATGAAAAAAATACGCCTCAAGATTAGAGCATTTTGAGACTGTGAAATCATCCTCTGAAACTCAAATATTTAGATTTCTTAGTATCTTAGACACAGTATCTATTTAGTGGTGGAGTAAACGTCATGCATTACATTTCTAAATGAGAAGTTGATCAAAACATGTGAACGTAATGTGCCAATAATGATTACATTGAGAAGTAGCTATGGTGAGGAAGGATACGAAGGACTAAGGCTCAAATATAATATTTTATAAAAGCCCATAGTGTCATGATTCATTAACTCACCCACACAATTTGACAGATTAAAACCCTGTGACATTAAAAGCGGTTTCATTTCAGCGTAGCCCTGCTGGCTCAGCACTTTGACTGGTCACTAGAGGTGTTAAAGAGTCAAGGCAGATCTGTGCTGGCGTGAGTTACATGAGCTCTGGTACTTAGTGTGGCTGAGGATTTGGATGTAAGTAGGAGCAGAGTGATCCAGGGCAAGGGTGATGACTCAAGGCAAATTTGTGACACAGAAAATAGTTTATGTACACCCTCTGAGTGCTAGTTCAGGATTTCAACCACTTTCGGGAACAAGGCTTAAACTAAAAATAATTTGTTGACATTTTACATCACATTCACCATAGTTTCAATAAAAACAGTGTTACGTGACAACCTACCTAACAACCAGTATGCTGAACAAGACCTATTTGTGTGATACAACATCCCAGAGATGACACTGAGCTTAAGCATTACAAGAGCTAAAACGTATTGATATTATTCCTTATCTAGATATTTCTGAAATATTGTTTGCATGATCTTTGCAGGACCAGTACGACAAAATATTGTACTAATTAGAACTTATGGGGGACTAAATGACTTGATGTTAGAACATTAAAAGTAACGTATTATGCAATTGCTCCTTTAATTGAAGATATAATTGATTAGATCATACTGTATGATTTGATAACAAATATCTTTAGATGACTTCTAAAACTTGTACAGTGACAGTAATGCCAGTAAAGTGGTCAGATGGGTCTGTACTTCTGTTGGTGAAGTGTGAGTTTCAGTAGGTGGCACTCCTTTCTCTTCCCAATGACGCAAACCAAGCCAAGTTCATCTTCATCTTCATCTTCTGTATACTGTTCACTAACAGCACTGGAGGTACTGCCAGACATCAGCTATGTGCAATAGAGGAATTTTCTTTAAGACTCACCAGATACTGACTACAGCAATTTTAAAAACACCCAACATAAGGATTGATTCACTGTTGTTTTACACAAAATACTGATATGAATATTTACTTCATACAAAAATGTTGCATATCATTTAAAATATGCCAACCATTAGATGAGGTAGAGCTTATAGCCACATCTGCTGTCAGTTTTGTCGAAGCTCCTTCAACAGTTTCATCACTATGTGTTCTACTTTGGCACAAGGCAGCAGCAAGACAGGTGGCAGGAAGTTATTTCAATGATTAGTAATAATATCATCAGCTCACACCCTTGCTACACACATGCACTCACACAGGCACGCACACACTTCTTTCATGGCAATGCATGCTGATCACTGCTCACGGGGTGTCAGTGTTTCCCAGCATGCAGTTGGGATGTCTAAAATAGGCCCCTGCACAGCTGGGGCTGCAGGAATGGAGGGAGAAGCAGATTACCAGCTAGTTCCTGTTTGCAAACACTCATACTGAAGCTGGCTAGTGCCGTTGTTATGCTTCATGTGGTGTCTTGCTGCACTGATTCATGCAGAACCGCGCTTTACGTTCCCTGGCAGCGATCAAGGACAGACGTCAGCTCGCTGATCAAGGGCAGAAGTTGGCCTTCATTGTGGTGCTTGACAATGTTGCACCTGTCTAATGGTTATGTACGGACCATCCCTTTGATCTTCATGTGCTATTGTTATACTGTAAGTTACTCTTGTCGAGTAATTAATTTGCTTGTCGTCGAATGAAAGATGTGAGACTGGCCCTTTGTACGAGCGTTCCTCTGGGAGGCAGTGCACACCTATAGTATTTAACTAAGTAGATATGATAATAGGTGAATACTCACCTATATT